>NW_028225185.1:36540113-36609665 GCF_052327205.1 Somniosus microcephalus
CGTTTTTTTTCTTACTGGTCACCGTCAGTGCCTGAATGGAGTGCCAGTCTAAACGTATTTTCCTGATCCATTCATGTCCTAACAGTGGTGGACCACCATCTTGCAGAACGTATAAATACAACTTCTGTATTTCCTTGCCGTTGTATACAACAGGCACCCTTATTTTCCCTCTGGGGTATACTTTCTGCCCCGTATATGTCTTCAAGATAATGGATGTGTCTTTCAAAGGTATATGCGGAAATAGCCGCTCGTAATCCCGTCGACTTATGACGGTCAGAGCTGATCCTGTATCTAGCTCCATTTTAACTGGGGACCCTGCTATCGTGAGGGTAACCCAAATGGTCTGGTAATCATCTTTGGCAAGTACATTATGTAATTTGAGACAGCTTAGTCTCTTGTTTTCGGAGTCGCTATCGCTCTTCTGGTCTTCGGAGCTACTGTCCGTCATCATTTGTACCTTTCTGTACTTTTCTTTATTGGTTTTTTTTTTCCTGTCTGTGGATTTATTTTGTCCAGATCGGCATACCCGTGCAATTTTTCCAATCTTTCCGCATTGCCTGCATGCTTTGTCCTTGAACCAGCAGTCCCTCTGGTTATGGGTGGATCTGCCGCAGCGATAACATCTTTCGAAACCCTGTGTCATTTCATGGGTGCCGAAGTCCTGTGTCTTTTGTTGTATCTCTGCAGCTCCTCTCGCTGCTGCTTCGTATGATACAGCCATACTGAAAGCCTTGTCCAGTGTTAAATCTTTTTCAGACAGCAGCCTTTTTTGTGTTCCTTCACTTAAGAGACCGCAGACGAATTTGTCTCGAAGATAATCTGCTAGTCCTGCCCCGAATTGGCAGTGTTTTGATAGCTTTCTTAATTCGGTGAGGTAATCAGCGTTACTTTCATTCTTGTGTTGACTTCTCTTGAAGAATTTGAATCGTTCCGCTATCAGCAGCGGTGTTGGGTTTAAGTGCTCCTGCAGGGTATCAACAATTTCTTTAAAATCCTTGTCCTTTGGTTTGGCTGGAGTGATTAAATTTCGTAACAGCCCGTATGCCTTTGCGCCCATTAGATTCAGCAGTACTGAAGCTTTTTTTTCACCTTCTATTCCATTTGCAGTGCAATATACCTCTACTCTTTCCACATATGTGGTCCAATCCTCTATTTCGCTATCAAAAGCATTAATATTGCCAGACTTAGGCATCTTAGAAAAGGTATGGCACTTCCCGCGCTTTTCTTTCTTTTCTGCAGAAAAGATATGGCGCTTCCCGCGCTTTCCCGCCGCTGCTGCCGATGACAACGCTGTTTCCCGCGGTTTCCGTTTTAAAAATGTATTTATTTACAGTTGGAGACTCGTTCCCGCCGGACTTCCTCTCTAGGTCTGAACGCTGACCTGCTTGCAGCGCCGGCCGTCTCCCGAGTGCTCCCTCCCCGTCTGTTATTGGTTGCCTCCGATTTCGCTGCTTGGCCCAGCTGTAGAGCCAGCCGCTGGAGCCCCAGCCTGACGCCCAGGAAGGATTAGCGCAGTACCTGCCACCAGCTTGGCCAGCTGGTGAAACCACAGCTTCTTTCACTTTCTTGAGTCTTCTGGACGCCCGAGGAATCGATGTCCTTGAGATGCTGCTGAATTGCAGGTAAGTCCGTTTCCACTTCGTCGCCACTGTAGTGTCTGTGTGTTGATAGAGACACTGAAGACAGGAGTTGGTTCACAGGTATTTACTAAGCAAAGTCTGGAGGGGTAATAACGGATATAACACAATATACAGGCTTATATAGCCCGAGTGGCCATTACCGGCATTACAGCACACATGGGGCTCTTAAAGGCACATACACTACAACACTGTCCCATCAAACACTCCCAGGGAAGGTACAGCACGGGTTAGATACAGAGTAAAGCTCCCTCTACACTGTCCCATCAAACACTCCCAGGGCAGGTACAGCACAGGGTTAGATACAGAGTAAAGCTCCCTCTACACTGTCCCATCACACACTCCCAGTGCAGGTACAGCACGGGTTAGATACAGAGTAAAGCTCCTTCTACACTGTCCCCATCAAACACTCCCAGGGCAGGTACAGCACGGGTTAGATACAGAGTCAAGCTCCCTCTACACTGTCCCATCAAACACTCCCAGGGCAGGTACAGCACGGGTTAGATACAGAGTAAAGCTCCCTCTACACTGTCCCATCAAACACTCCCAGGGCAGGTACAGCACGGGTTAGATACAGATTAAATCTCCCTCGACACTGTCCCATCAAACACTCCCAGGGCAGGTACAGCACGAGTTAGGTACAGAGTAAAGCTCCTTCTACACTGTCCCGATCAAACACTCCCAGGGCAGGTACAGCACGAGTTAGGTACAGAGTAAAGCTCCCTCTACACTGTCCCATCAAACACTCCCAGGGCAGGTACAGCACGGGTTAGATACAGAGTAAAGCTCCCTCTACACTGTCCCATCAAACACTCCCAGGGCAGGTACAGCACGGGTTAGATACAGAGTAAAGCTCCCTCTACACTGTCCCATCAAACACTCCCAGGGCAGGTACAGCACGGGTTAGATACAGAGTAAAGCTCCCTCTACACTGTCCCATCAAACACTCCCAGGGCAGGTACAGCACGGGTTAGATACAGAGTAAAGCTCCCTCTACACTGTCCCATCAAACACTCCCAGGGCAGGTACAGCACAGGGTTAGAAACAGAGTAAAGCTCCCTCTACACTGTCCCATCAAACACTCCCAGGGCAGGTACAGCACAGGTTAGATACAGAGTAAAGCTCCCTCTACACTGTCCCATCAAACACTCCCAGGGCAGGTACAGAACGGGTTAGATACAGAGTAAAGCTCCCTCTACACTGTCCCATCAAACACTCCCAGGGCAGGTACAGCACGGGTTACATACAAAGTAAAGCTCCCTCTACACTGTCCCATCAAACACTCCCAGGGCAGGTACAGCACGGGTTAGATACAGAGTAAAGCTCCCTCTACACTGTCCCATCAAACACTCCCAGGGCAGGTACAGCACGGGTTAGATAGAGAGTAAAGCTCCCTCTACACTGTCCCATCAAACACTCCCAGGGCAGGTACAGCACGGGTTAGATACAGAGTAAAGCTCCCTTTACACTGTCCCATCAAACACTTCCAGGGCAGGTACAGCATGGGTTGGATACAGAGTAAAGCTCCCTCTACACTGTCCCATCAAACACTCCCAGGGCAGGTACAGCACGGGTTAGATACAGAGTAAAGCTCCCTCTACACTGTCCCATCAAACACTCCCAGGGCAGGTACAGCATGGGTTAGATACAGAGTAAAGCTCCCTCTACACTGTCCCATTAAAAACCGCCAGGGCAGGTACAGCACGGGTTAGATACAGAGTAAAGCTCCCTCTACACTGTCCTATCAAACACTCCCAGGGCAGGTACAGCACGGGTTAGATACACAGTAAAGCTTCCTCTACACTGTCCCCTTCAAACACTCCCAGGGCAGGTACAGCACGGGTTAGATACAGAGTAAAGCTTCCTCTACAGTGTCCCATCAAACACTTCCAGGGCAGGTACAGCACGGGTTAGATACACAGTAAAGCTCCCTCTACACTTTCCCATCAAACACTCCCAGGGCAGGTACAGCACGGGATAGATACAGAGTAAAGCTCCCTCTGCACTGTCCCATCAGACACTCCCAGGGCAGGTACAGCACGGGTTAGACACAGAGTAAAGCTCCCTCTACACTGTCCCATCAAACACTCCCAGGGCAGGTACAGTACGGGTTAGATACAAAGTAAAGCTCCCTCTACACTGTCCCATCAAACACTCCCAGGGCAGGTACAGCACGGGTTAGATACAGAGTAAAGCTCCCTCTGCACTGTCCCATCAAACACTCCCAGGGCAGGTACAGCATGGGTTAGATACAGAATAAAGCTCCCTCTGCACTGTCCCATCAAACACTCCCAGGGCAGGTACAGCACGGGTTAGATACAGAGTAAAGCTCCCTCTACACTGTCCCGTCAAACACTCCCAGGGTAGGTACAGCATGGGTTAGATACAGAGTAAAGCTCCCTCTACACTGTCCCATCAAACACTCCCAGGGCAGGTACAGCACGGGTTAGATACACAGTAAAGCTCCCTCTACACTGTCCCATCAAACACTCCTAGGGCAGGTACAGCATGGGGTAGATACAGAGTAAAGCTACCTCTACACTGTCCCATCAAACACTCCCAGGGCAGGTACAGCACGGGGTAGATACAGAGTAAAGCTCCCTCTACACTGTCCCATCAAACACTCCCAGGGCAGGTACAGCACGGGTTAGATACAGAGTAAAGCTCCCTCTACACTGTCCCATCAAACACTCCCAGGGCAGGTACAGCACGGGTTAGATACAGAGTAAAGCTCCCTCTACACTGTCCCATCAAACGCTCCCAGGGCAGGTACAGCACGGGGTAGATACAGAGTAAAGCTCCCTCTACACTGTCCCATCCAACACTCCCAGGGCAGGTACAGCACGGGGTAGATACAGAGTAAAGCTCCCTCTACACTGTCCCATCAAACACTCCCAGGGCAGGTACAGCACGGGTTAGATAAAGAGTAAAGCTCCCTCTACACTGTCCCATCAAACACTCCCAGGGCAGGTACAGCACGGGTGAGATACAGAGTCAAGCTCCCTCTACACTGTCCCATCAAACACTCCCAGGGCAGGTACAGCACGGGTTAGATACAGAGTAAAGCTCCCTCTACGCTGTCCCATCAAACACTCCCAGGGCAGGTACAGCAAGGGTTAGATACAGAGTAAATCTCCCTCTACACTGTCCCATCAAACACTCCCAGGGCAGGTACAGCACGGGTTAGATACAGAGTAAAGCTCCCTCTACACTGTCCCCATCAAACACTCCCAGGGCAGGTACAGCACGAGTTAGGTACAGAGTAAAGCTCCCTCTACACTGTCCCATCAAACACTTCCAGGGCAGGTACAGCACGGGTTAGATACAGAGTATAGCTCCTTCTACATTGTCCCCATCAAACACTCCCAGGGCAGGTACAGCACGGGTTAGATACAGAGTAAATCTCCCTCTACACTGTCCCATCAAACACTCCCAGGGCAGGTACAGCACGAGTTAGGTACAGAGTAAAGCTCCTTCTACACTGTCCCCATCAAACACTCCCAGGGCAGGTACAGCACGAGTTAGGTACAGAGTAAAGCTCCCTCTACACTGTCCCATCAAACACTCCCAGGGCAGGTACAGCACGGGTTAGATACAGAGTAAAGCTCCCTCTACACTGTCCCATCAAACACTCCCAGGGCAGGTACAGCACGGGTTAGATACAGAGTAAAGCTCCCTCTATACTGTCCCATCAAACACTCCCAGGGCAGGTACAGCACGGGTTAGATACAGAGTAAAGCTCCCTCTACACTGTCCCATCAAACACTCCCAGGGCAGGTACAGCACGGGTTAGATACAGAGTAAAGCTCCCTCTACACTGTCCCATCAAACACTCCCAGGGCAGGTACAGCACGGGTTAGATATAGAGTAAAGCTCCCTCTATACTGTCCCATCAAACACTCCCAGGGCAGGTACAGCACGGGTTAGATACAGAGTAAAGTTCCCTCTACACTGTCCCATCAAACACTCCCAGGGCAGGTACAGCACAGGGTTAGATACAGAGTAAAGCTCCCTCTACACTGTCCCATCAAACACTCCCAGGGCAGGTACAGCACGGGTTAGATACAGAGTAAAGCTCCCTCTACACTGTCCCATCAAACACTCCCAGGGCAGGTACAGCACGGGTTAGATACAGAGTAAAGCTCCCTCTACACTGTCCCATCAAACGCTCCCAGGGCAGGTACAGCACGGGGTAGATACAGAGTAAAGCTCCCTCTACACTGTCCCATCCAACACTCCCAGGGCAGGTACAGCACGGGGTAGATACAGAGTAAAGCTCCCTCTACACTGTCCCATCAAACACTCCCAGGGCAGGTACAGCACGGGTTAGATACAGAGTAAAGCTCCCTTTACGCTGTCCCATCAAACACTCCCAGGGCAGGTACAGCAAGGGTTAGATACAGAGTAAATCTCCCTCTACACTGTCCCATCAAACACTCCCAGGGCAGGTACAGCACGGGTTAGATACAGAGTAAAGCTCCCTCTACACTGTCCCCATCAAACACTCCCAGGGCAGGTACAGCACGAGTTAGGTACAGAGTAAAGCTCCCTCTACACTGTCCCATCAAACACTTCCAGGGCAGGTACAGCACGGGTTAGATACAGAGTATAGCTCCTTCTACACTGTCCCCATCAAACACTCCCAGGGCAGGTACAGCACGGGTTAGATACAGAGTAAATCTCCCTCTACACTGTCCCATCAAACACTCCCAGGGCAGGTACAGCACGAGTTAGGTACAGAGTAAAGCTCCTTCTACACTGTCCCCATCAAACACTCCCAGGGCAGGTACAGCACGAGTTAGGTACAGAGTAAAGCTCCCTCTACACTGTCCCATCAAACACTCCCAGGGCAGGTACAGCACGGGTTAGATACAGAGTAAAGCTCCCTCTACACTGTCCCATCAAACACTCCCAGGGCAGGTACAGCACGGGTTAGATACAGAGTAAATCTCCCTCTACACTGTCCCATCAAACACTCCCAGGGCAGGTACAGCACGGGTTAGATACAGAGTAAAGCTCCCTCTACACTGTCCCCATCAAACACTCCCAGGGCAGGTACAGCACGAGTTAGGTACAGAGTAAAGCTCCCTCTACACTGTCCCATCAAACACTTCCAGGGCAGGTACAGCACGGGTTAGATACAGAGTATAACTCCTTCTACACTGTCCCCATCAAACACTCCCAGGGCAGGTACAGCACGGGTTAGATACAGAGTAAATCTCCCTCTACACTGTCCCATCAAACACTCCCAGGGCAGGTACAGCACGAGTTAGGTACAGAGTAAAGCTCCTTCTACACTGTCCCCATCAAACACTCCCAGGGCAGGTACAGCACGAGTTAGGTACAGAGTAAAGCTCCCTCTACACTGTCCCATCAAACACTCCCAGGGCAGGTACAGCGCGGGTTAGATACAGAGTAAAGCTCCCTCTACACTGTCCCATCAAACACTCCCAGGGCAGGTACAGCACGGGTTAGATACAGAGTAAAGCTCCCTCTACACTGTCCCATCAAACACTCCCAGGGCAGGTACAGCACGGGTTAGATACAGAGTAAAGCTCCCTCTATACTGTCCCATCAAACACTCCCAGGGCAGGTACAGCACGGGTTAGATACAGAGTAAAGCTCCCTCTACACTGTCCCATCAAACACTCCCAGGGCAGGTACAGCACAGGGTTAGATACAGAGTAAAGCTCCCTCTACACTGTCCCCATCAAACATGCCCAGGGCAGGTACAGCACGGGTTAGATATAGAGTAAAGCTCTCTCTACACTTTCCCATCAAACACTTCCAGGGCAGGTACAGCACGGTTAGATACAGAGTAAAGCTTCCTCTACACTGTCCCATCAAACACTCCCAGGGCAGGTACAGCACGGGTTAGATACAGAGTAAATCTCCCTCTACACTGTCCCATCAAACACTCCCAGGGCAGGTACAGCACGGGTTAGATACAGAGTAAAGCTACCTCTACACTGTCCCATCAAACAGTCCCAGGGCAGGTACAGCACGGGTTAGATACAGAGTAAAGCTCCCTTTACACTGTCCCATCAAACACTCCCAGGGCAGGTACAGCACGGGGTAAATACAGAGTAAAGCTCCCTCTACACTGTCCCATCAAACACTCCCAGGGCAGGTAAAGCACGGGGTAAATTCAGAGTAAAGCTCCCTCTACACTGTCCCATCAAACACTCCCAGGGCAGGTACAGCACGGGTTAGATACAGAGTAAAGCTCCCTCTGCACTGTCCCATCAAACACTCCCAGGGCAGGTACAGCATGGGTTAGATACAGAATAAAGCTCCCTCTGCACTGTCCCATCAAACACTCCCAGGGCAGGTACAGCACGGGTTAGATACAGAGTAAAGCTCCCTCTACACTGTCCCGTCAAACACTCCCAGGGTAGGTACAGCATGGGTTAGATACAGAGTAAAGCTCCCTCTACACTGTCCCATCAAACACTCCCAGGGCAGGTACAGCACGGGTTAGATACACAGTAAAGCTCCCTCTACACTGTCCCATCAAACACTCCTAGGGCAGGTACAGCATGGGGTAGATACAGAGTAAAGCTACCTCTACACTGTCCCATCAAACACTCCCAGGGCAGGTACAGCACGGGGTAGATACAGAGTAAAGCTCCCTCTACACTGTCCCATCAAACACTCCCAGGGCAGGTACAGCACGGGTTAGATACAGAGTAAAGCTCCCTCTACACTGTCCCATCAAACACTCCCAGGGCAGGTACAGCACGGGTTAGATACAGAGTAAAGCTCCCTCTACACTGTCCCATCAAACACTCCCAGGGCAGGTACAGCACGGGTTAGACACAGAGTCAAGCTCCCTCTACACTGTCCCATCAAACACTCCCAGGGCAGGAACAGCACGGGTTAGATACAGAGTAAATCTCCCTCTACACTGTCCCATCAAACACTCCCAGGGCAGGTACAGCACGGGGTAGATACAGAGTAAAGCTCCCTCTACACTGTCCCATCAAACACTCCCAGGGCAGGTACAGCACGTGTTAGATACAGAGTAAAGCTCCCTCTACACTGTCCCATCAAACACTCCCAGGGCAGGTACAGCACGGGTTAGATACAGAGTAAAGCTCCCTCTACACTGTCCCATCAAACACTCCCAGGGCAGGTACAGCACGGGTTAGATACAGAGTAAAGCTCCCTCTACACTGTCCCCATCAAACACTCCCAGGGCAGGTACAGCACGGGTTAGATACACAATCAAGCTCTCTCTACACTGTCCCATCAAACACTCCCAGGGCAGGTACAGCACGGGTTTGATACAGAGTAAATCTCCCTCTACACTGTCCCATCAAACACTCCCAGGGCAGGTACAGCACGGGTTAGATACAGAGTAAAGCTCCCTCTACACTGTCCCATCAAACACTCCCAGGGCAGGTACAGCACGGGTTAGATACAGAGTAAAGCTCCCTCTACACTGTCCCATCAAACACTCCCAGGGCAGGTACAGCATGGGTTAGTAACAGAGCAAAGCTCCCTCTACACTGTCCCATCAAACACTCCCAGAGCAGGTACAATATGGGTTAGATACAGAGTAAAGCTCCCTCTACACTGTCCCATCAAACACTCCCAGGGCAGGTACAGCACGGGTTAGATACAGAGTAAAGCTCCCTCTACACTGTCCCCATCAAACATGCCCAGGGCAGGTACAGCACGGGTTAGATATAGAGCAAAGCTCTCTCTACACTGTCCCATCAAGCACTTCCAGGGCAGGTACAGCATGGTTAGATACAGAGTAAAGCTTCCTCTACACTGTCCCATCAAACACTCCCAGGGCAGGTACAGCACGGGTTAGATACAGAGTAAATCTCCCTCTACACTGTCCCATCAAACACTCCCAGGGCAGGTACAGCACGGGTTAGATACAGAGTAAAGCTCCCTCTACACTGTCCCATCAAACACTCCCAGGGCAGGTACAGCACGGGTTAGATACAGAGTAAAGCTCCCTCTACACTGTCCCATCAGACACTCCCAGGGCAAGTACAGCACGGGTTAGATACAGAGTAAAGCTCCCTCTACACTGTCCCATCAAACACTCCCAGGGCAGGTACAGCACGGGGTCAATACAGAGTAAAGCTCCCTCTACACTGTCCCATCAAACACTCCCAGGGCAGGTACAGCACGAGTTAGATACAGAGTAAAGCTCCATCTACACTGTCCCATCACACACTCCCAGTGCAGGTACAGCACGGGTTAGATACAGAGTAAAGCTCCTTCTACACTGTCCCCATCAAACACTCCCAGGGCAGGTACAGCACGGGTTAGATACAGAGTAAAGCTCCCTCTGCACTGTCCCATCAAACACTCCCAGGGCAGGGACAGCACGGGTTAGATACAGAGTAAAGCTCCCTCTACACTGTCCCATCAAACACTCCCAGGGCAGGTACAGCACGGGTTAGATACAGAGTAAATCTCCCTCTACACTGTCCCCATCAAACACTCCCAGGGCAGGTACAGCACGAGTTAGGTACAGAGTAAAGCTCCCTCTACACTGTCCCATCAAACACTCCCAGGGCAGGTACAGCACGGGTTAGATACAGAGTAAAGCTCCTTCTACACTGTCCCCATCAAACACTCCCAGGGCAGGTACAGCACGAGTTAGGTACAGAGTAAAGCTCCCTTTACACTGTCCCATCAAACACTCCCAGGGCAGGTACAGCACGGGTTAGATACAGAGTAAAGCTCCCTCTACACTGTCCCATCAAACACTCCCAGGGCAGGTACAGCACGTGTTAGATACAGAGTAAAGCTCCCTCTACACTGTCCCATCAAACACTCCCAGGGCAGGTACAGCACGGTTTAGATACAGAGTAAAGCTCCCTCTACACTGTCCCATCAGACACTCCCAGGGCAGGTACAGCACGGGTTAGATACAGAGTAAAGCTCCCTCTACACTGTCCCATCAAACACTCCCTGGGCAGGTACAGCACGGGGTAAATACAGAGTAAAGCTCCCTCTACACTGTCCCATCAAACACTCCCAGGGCAGGTACAGCACGAGTTAGGTACAGAGTAAAGCTCCCTCTACACTGTCCCATCAAACACTTCCAGGGCAGGTACAGCACGGGTTAGATACAGAGTATAACTCCTTCTACACTGTCCCCATCAAACACTCCCAGGGCAGGTACAGCACGGGTTAGATACAGAGTAAATCTCCCTCTACACTGTCCCATCAAACACTCCCAGGGCAGGTACAGCACGAGTTAGGTACAGAGTAAAGCTCCTTCTACACTGTCCCCATCAAACACTCCCAGGGCAGGTACAGCACGAGTTAGGTACAGAGTAAAGCTCCCTCTACACTGTCCCATCAAACACTCCCAGGGCAGGTACAGCGCGGGTTAGATACAGAGTAAAGCTCCCTCTACACTGTCCCATCAAACACTCCCAGGGCAGGTACAGCACGGGTTAGATACAGAGTAAAGCTCCCTCTACACTGTCCCATCAAACACTCCCAGGGCAGGTACAGCACGGGTTAGATACAGAGTAAAGCTCCCTCTATACTGTCCCATCAAACACTCCCAGGGCAGGTACAGCACGGGTTAGATACAGAGTAAAGCTCCCTCTACACTGTCCCATCAAACACTCCCAGGGCAGGTACAGCACAGGGTTAGATACAGAGTAAAGCTCCCTCTACACTGTCCCCATCAAACATGCCCAGGGCAGGTACAGCACGGGTTAGATATAGAGTAAAGCTCTCTCTACACTTTCCCATCAAACACTTCCAGGGCAGGTACAGCACGGTTAGATACAGAGTAAAGCTTCCTCTACACTGTCCCATCAAACACTCCCAGGGCAGGTACAGCACGGGTTAGATACAGAGTAAATCTCCCTCTACACTGTCCCATCAAACACTCCCAGGGCAGGTACAGCACGGGTTAGATACAGAGTAAAGCTACCTCTACACTGTCCCATCAAACAGTCCCAGGGCAGGTACAGCACGGGTTAGATACAGAGTAAAGCTCCCTTTACACTGTCCCATCAAACACTCCCAGGGCAGGTACAGCACGGGGTAAATACAGAGTAAAGCTCCCTCTACACTGTCCCATCAAACACTCCCAGGGCAGGTAAAGCACGGGGTAAATTCAGAGTAAAGCTCCCTCTACACTGTCCCATCAAACACTCCCAGGGCAGGTACAGCACGGGTTAGATACAGAGTAAAGCTCCCTCTGCACTGTCCCATCAAACACTCCCAGGGCAGGTACAGCATGGGTTAGATACAGAATAAAGCTCCCTCTGCACTGTCCCATCAAACACTCCCAGGGCAGGTACAGCACGGGTTAGATACAGAGTAAAGCTCCCTCTACACTGTCCCGTCAAACACTCCCAGGGTAGGTACAGCATGGGTTAGAAACAGAGTAAAGCTCCCTCTACACTGTCCCATCAAACACTCCCAGGGCAGGTACAGCACGGGTTAGATACACAGTAAAGCTCCCTCTAAACTGTCCCATCAAACACTCCTAGGGCAGGTACAGCATGGGGTAGATACAGAGTAAAGCTACCTCTACACTGTCCCATCAAACACTCCCAGGGCAGGTACAGCACGGGGTAGATACAGAGTAAAGCTCCCTCTACACTGTCCCATCAAACACTCCCAGGGCAGGTACAGCACGGGTTAGATACAGAGTAAAGCTCCCTCTACACTGTCCCATCAAACACTCCCAGGGCAGGTACAGCACGGGTTAGATACAGAGTAAAGCTCCCTCTACACTGTCCCATCAAACACTCCCAGGGCAGGTACAGCACGGGTTAGACACAGAGTCAAGCTCCCTCTACACTGTCCCATCAAACACTCCCAGGGCAGGAACAGCACGGGTTAGATACAGAGTAAATCTCCCTCTACACTGTCCCATCAAACACTCCCAGGGCAGGTACAGCACGAGTTAGGTACAGAGTAAAGCTCCCTCTACACTGTCCCATCAAACACTCCCAGGGCAGGTACAGCACGGGGTAGATACAGAGTAAAGCTCCCTCTACACTGTCCCATCAAACACTCCCAGGGCAGGTACAGCACGTGTTAGATACAGAGTAAAGCTCCCTCTACACTGTCCCATCAAACACTCCCAGGGCAGGTACAGCACGGGTTAGATACAGAGTAAAGCTCCCTCTACACTGTCCCATCAAACACTCCCAGGGCAGGTACAGCACGGGTTAGATACAGAGTAAAGCTCCCTCTACACTGTCCCCATCAAACACTCCCAGGGCAGGTACAGCACGGGTTAGATACACAATCAAGCTCTCTCTACACTGTCCCATCAAACACTCCCAGGGCAGGTACAGCACGGGTTTGATACAGAGTAAATCTCCCTCTACACTGTCCCATCAAACACTCCCAGGGCAGGTACAGCACGGGTTAGATACAGAGTAAAGCTCCCTCTACACTGTCCCATCAAACACTCCCAGGGCAGGTACAGCACGGGTTAGATACAGAGTAAAGCTCCCTCTACACTGTCCCATCAAACACTCCCAGGGCAGGTACAGCATGGGTTAGTAACAGAGCAAAGCTCCCTCTACACTGTCCCATCAAACACTCCCAGAGCAGGTACAATATGGGTTAGATACAGAGTAAAGCTCCCTCTACACTGTCCCATCAAACACTCCCAGGGCAGGTACAGCACGGGTTAGATACAGAGTAAAGCTCCCTCTACACTGTCCCCATCAAACATGCCCAGGGCAGGTACAGCACGGGTTAGATATAGAGCAAAGCTCTCTCTACACTGTCCCATCAAGCACTTCCAGGGCAGGTACAGCATGGTTAGATACAGAGTAAAGCTTCCTCTACACTGTCCCATCAAACACTCCCAGGGCAGGTACAGCACGGGTTAGATACAGAGTAAATCTCCCTCTACACTGTCCCATCAAACACTCCCAGGGCAGGTACAGCACGGGTTAGATACAGAGTAAAGCTCCCTCTACACTGTCCCATCAAACACTCCCAGGGCAGGTACAGCACGGGTTAGATACAGAGTAAAGCTCCCTCTACACTGTCCCATCAGACACTCCCAGGGCAAGTACAGCACGGGTTAGATACAGAGTAAAGCTCCCTCTACACTGTCCCATCAAACACTCCCAGGGCAGGTACAGCACGGGGTCAATACAGAGTAAAGCTCCCTCTACACTGTCCCATCAAACACTCCCAGGGCAGGTACAGCACGAGTTAGATACAGAGTAAAGCTCCATCTACACTGTCCCATCACACACTCCCAGTGCAGGTACAGCACGGGTTAGATACAGAGTAAAGCTCCTTCTACACTGTCCCCATCAAACACTCCCAGGGCAGGTACAGCACGGGTTAGATACAGAGTAAAGCTCCCTCTGCACTGTCCCATCAAACACTCCCAGGGCAGGGACAGCACGGGTTAGATACAGAGTAAAGCTCCCTCTACACTGTCCCATCAAACACTCCCAGGGCAGGTACAGCACGGGTTAGATACAGAGTAAATCTCCCTCTACACTGTCCCCATCAAACACTCCCAGGGCAGGTACAGCACGAGTTAGGTACAGAGTAAAGCTCCCTCTACACTGTCCCATCAAACACTCCCAGGGCAGGTACAGCACGGGTTAGATACAGAGTAAAGCTCCTTCTACACTGTCCCCATCAAACACTCCCAGGGCAGGTACAGCACGAGTTAGGTACAGAGTAAAGCTCCCTTTACACTGTCCCATCAAACACTCCCAGGGCAGGTACAGCACGGGTTAGATACAGAGTAAAGCTCCCTCTACACTGTCCCATCAAACACTCCCAGGGCAGGTACAGCACGTGTTAGATACAGAGTAAAGCTCCCTCTACACTGTCCCATCAAACACTCCCAGGGCAGGTACAGCACGGTTTAGATACAGAGTAAAGCTCCCTCTACACTGTCCCATCAGACACTCCCAGGGCAGGTACAGCACGGGTTAGATACAGAGTAAAGCTCCCTCTACACTGTCCCATCAAACACTCCCTGGGCAGGTACAGCACGGGGTAAATACAGAGTAAAGCTCCCTCTACACTGTCCCATCAAACACTCCCAGGGCAGGTACAGCACGGGGTAAATTCAGAGTAAAGCTCCCTCTACACTGTCCCATCAAACACTCCCAGGGCAGGTACAGCACGAGTCAGATACAGAGTAAAGCTCCATCTACACTGTGCCATCACACACTCCCAGTGCAGGTACAGCACGGGTTAGATACAGAGTAAAGCTCCTTCTACACTGTCCCCATCAAACACTCCCAGGGCAGGTACAGCACGGGTTAGATACAGAGTCAAGCTCCCTCTACACTGTCCCATCAAACACTCCCAGGGCAGGGACAGCACGGGTTAGATACAGAGTAAAGCTCCCTCTACACTGTCCCATCAAACACTCCCAGGGCAGGTACAGCACGTGTTAGATACAGAGTCAAGCTCCCTCTACACTGTCCCATGAAATACTCCCAGGGCAGGTACAGCACAGGTTAGATACAGAGTAAAGCTCCCTCTACACTGTCCCATCAAACACTCCCAGGGCAGGTACAGCACGGGTTAGATACAGAGTAAAGCTCCCTCTACACTGTCCCATTGTAAGATTCGCAATTTTCAGCAAAAATCACGCAAGAAAACTGGATAAAATAAGACTGTTTATTGACCAAAGTAAGCTTGCACAGAAAAACCTTTGATAAAAGGGCATACAAAATGGCCGCCAGGCCCCGTGATCAGTTTATGAACCATTTTATTTCTGTTACTGCAAGCCAGACAGGCTTGTGGATTGAAGACAGTGAGCCCACGAAAGCCAGTCTCTGGGAACCGGAACTCAGAGCAACAGCATACATATTCAATGGATTATAAGTACAGGATGGGGCCCATCAAGATATGGGCGGACAATGTAAATACACTTATACCCATTTATCGTACAAAGGAAAAACCGTTTAGCAGCCATCAAGGAAAATGTCCGGACCGATCAATATGCGAACCGAGCCACGGTGACAATGCAAAAGACATTGAAAGACATTATCGGCCAGGAAGGCCAGTTTAAGTTATCACCGGCTCCGTTACAAGACAAAGCGCCCCTGCAGAGATTTCTGCCCGCCAAAATTAATACAAAGACAGGACTATGATTTGGCGGGAGATAAGACTGTCCCAAAAGAGTATAACTATGGATTGAAAGTCCATCTAAGTTACTTCGGACTCCGGGTTACTTGAACAACTTCTTCTTCACTGCCACGGCTTCTTGTTGGGCGACTTCAGGCTTCCATTTCTTCAAGAACTTTCTTCTACGAGGAACGAACGAAGGGCGGACGGTGCCCGGATCGGCGCCTCTTCCACTTCGGCAGATCGATGAAAACGTTTTCGTCTTTTTAAAGACGGACGGTTTCGGTGAAAGGACAACGTGGTCGGTGTTCAGCCAAACAAGGCTCGGCCACGACGAGAAGACGACGAGGGTGGCCCGGGTACTGGGGTCGGGAGATCATCGACGACCCAGGCCGACGGAGAAGAAACCCTCTGGAGGACTGGCGATCTAGGCCACAAGATTCTCCCAAGTGCATAGCCTGCATCTGGGTCTGCTCCATGAACCCAAATCGACCTAGTGGATCTCAACCTTAACGAGCGCTCATCGAGGCTGGGTCTACCCCACCGCCTCGAGGGAGGAGAGAATATCGACTGCGCCAGAAGTTTCCAAATCCACATGACGACGGAAAGCGGTGCCAAAAAGGCTGCGAACCCCCCCCTTTCTCACGATTTCGAGAGTGGTGAGCATGATCCCAAGTTCCCCAGGTCGAAACTTAGTTTAGGTATAGGGGAGGGAGTTAAGGGAAATCGTAATGTGTTTCCCCTTTTACGATGTGCCGTGTGTTCCCCATTTCCATAGAGTCAAGTTCATAAATTTGTGCATGATTGTAGTAACTTTAATCTGTGCCTATGACATGTATTTTGTAATGCTTCAAACTGTTTAAAATAAAAGCATCCATTTCGTGCTATTCAACCTGGTCTATTGAGTTCTTTCTCTGCACTATTGTTCTCTGCACCTAAGTCCAAGGTCTAGAACCGTAGGGGGAGTGGGTCGAACCACTCAAGGGTAATTATTGCACGAAGCCTGGCAGGAGACCAGAAAGAGCAAGAGAAACCCCCTACACCCATCAAACACTCCCAGGGTAGGTACAGCATGGGTTAGATACAGAGTAAAGCTCCCTCTACACTGTCCCATCAAACACTCCCAGGGCAGGTACAGCACGGGTTAGATACAGAGTAAAGCTCCCTCTACACTGTCCCATCAAACACTCCCAGAGCAGGTACAGCACGGGTTAGATACAGAGTAAAGCTCCCTCTACACTGTCCCATCAGACACTCCCAGGGCAGGTACAGCACGGGTTAGATACAGAGTAAAGCTCCCTCTACACTGTCCCATCAAACACTCCCAGGGCAGGTACAGCACGGGTTAGATACAGAGTAAATCTCCCTCTACACTGTCCCATCAAACACTCCCAGGGCAGGTACAGCACGAGTTAGGTACAGAGTAAAGCTCCCTCTACACTGTCCCATCAAACACTCCCAGGGCAGGTACAGCACGGGTTAGATACAGAGTAAAGCTCCTTCTACACTGTCCCCATCAAACACTCCCAGGGCAGGTACAGCACGAGTTAGGTACAGCGTAAAGCTCCCTCTACACTGTCCCATCAAACACTCCCAGGGCAGGTACAGCACGGGTTAGATACAGAGTAAAGCTCCCTCTACACTGTCCCATCAAACACTCCCAGGGCAGGTACAGCACGTGTTTGATACAGAGTAAAGCTCCCTCGACACTGTCCCATCAAACACTCCCAGGGCAGGTACAGCATGGGTTAGATACAGAGTAAAGCTCCCTCTACACTGTCCCATCAAACACTCCCAGGGCAGGTACAGCACGGGTTAGATACAGAGTAAAGCTCCCTCTACACTGTCCCCATCAAACACTCCCAGGGCAGGTACAGCACGGGTTAGATACAGAGTAAAGCTCCCTCTACACTGTCCCATCAAACACTCCCAGGGCAGGTATAGCACAGGTTAGATACAGAGTAAAGCTCCCTCTACACTGTCCCATCAAACACTCCCAGGGCAGGTACAGCACGGGGTTAGATACAGAGTAAAGCTCCCTCTACACTGTCCCATCAAACGCTCCTAGGGCAGGTACAGCACGGGGTAGATACAGAGTAAAGCTCCCTCTACACTGTCCCATCCAACACTCCCAGGGCAGGTACAGCACGGGGTAGATACAGAGTAAAGCTCCCTCTACACTGTCCCATCAAACACTCCCAGGGCAGGTACAGCACGGGGTAGATAAAGAGTAAAGCTCCCTCTACACTGTCCCATCAACACTCCCAGGGCAGGTACAGCACGGGTTAGATACAGAGTCAAGCTCCCTCTACACTGTCCCCATCAAACACTCCCAGGGCAGGTACAACACGGGTTAGATACACAGTCAAGCTCCCTCTACACTGTCCCATCAAACACTCTCAGGGCAGGTACAGCACGGGTTAGATACAGAGTAAAGCTCCCTCTACACTGTCCCATCAAACACTCCCAGGGCAGGTATAGCACGGGTTAGATACAGAGTAAAGCTCCCTCTACACTGTCCCATCAAACACTCCCAGGGCAGGTACAGCACGGGGTTAGATACAGAGTAAAGCTACCTCTACACTGTCCCATCAAACGCTCCTAGGGCAGGTACAGCACGGGGTAGATACAGAGTAAAGCTCCCTCTACACTGTCCCATCCAACACTCCCAGGGCAGGTACAGCACGGGGTAGATACAGAGTAAATCTCCCTCTACACTGTCCCATCAAACACTCCCAGGGCAGGTACAGCACGTGGTAGATAAAGAATAAAGCTCCCTCTACACTGTCCCATCAACACTCCCAGGGCAGGTACAGCACGGGTCAGATACAGAGTCAAGCTCCCTCTACACTGTCCCATCAAACACTCCCAGGGCAGGTACAGCACGGGTTAGATACAGAGTCAAGCTCCCTCTACACTGTCCCATCAAACACTCCCAGGGCAGGTACAGCAAGGGTTAGATACAGAGTAAATCTCCCTCTACACTGTCCCATCAAACACTCCCAGGGCAGGTACAGCACGGGTTAGATACAGAGTAAAGCTCCCTCTACACTGTCCCATCAAACACTCCCAGGGCAGGTACAGCACAGGGTTAGAAACAGAGTAAAGCTCCCTCTACACTGTCCCATGAAATACTCCCAGGGCAGGTACAGCACAGGTTAGATACAGAGTAAAGCTCCCTCTACACTGTCCCATCAAACACTCCCAGGGCAGGTATAGCACGGGTTAGATACAGAGTAAAGCTCCCTCTACACTGTCCCATCAAACACTCCCAGGGCAGGTACAGCACGGGGTTAGATACAGAGTAAAGCTCCCTCTACACTGTCCCATCAAACGCTCCCAGGGCAGGTACAGCACGGGGTAGATACAGAGTAAAGCTCCCTCTACACTGTCCCATCCAACACTCCCAGGGCAGGTACAGCACGGGGTAGATACAGAGTAAAGCTCCCTCTACACTGTCCCATCAAACACTCCAAGGGCAGGTACAGCACGGGGTAGATAAAGAGTAAAGCTCCCTCTACACTGTCCCATCAACACTCCCAGTGCAGGTACAGCACGGGTTAGATACAGAGTCAAGCTCCCTCTACACTGTCCCATCAAACACTCCCAGGGCAGGTACAGCACGGGTTAGATACAGAGTCAAGCTCCCTCTACACTGTCCCATCAAACACTCCCAGGGCAGGTACAGCAAGGGTTAGATACAGAGTAAATCTCCCTCTACACTGTCCCATCAAACACTCCCAGGGCAGGTACAGCACGGGTTAGATACAGAGTAAAGCTCCCTCTACACTGTCCCCATCAAACACTCCCAGGGCAGGTACAGCACGAGTTAGGTACAGAGTAAAGCTCGCTCTACACTGTCCCATCAAACACTCCCAGGGCAGGTACAGCACGGGTTAGATACAGAGTATAGCTCCTTCTACACTGTCCCCATTAAACACTCCCAGGGCAGGTACAGCACGGGTTAGATACAGAGTAAAGCTCCCTCTACACTGTCCCATCAAACACTCCCAGGGCAGGTACAGCACGGGTTAGTAACAGAGTAAAGCTCCCTCTACACTGTCCCATCAAACACTCCCAGGGCAGGTACAATATGGGTCAGATACAGAGTAAAGCTCCCTCTACACTGTCCCCATCAAACATGCCCAGGGCAGGTACAGCACGGGTTAGATACAGAGTAAAGCTCCCTCTACACTGTCCCATCAAACACTCCCAGGGCAGGTACAGCACAGGGTTAGAAACAGAGTAAAGCTCCCTCTACACTGTCCCATGAAATACTCCCAGGGCAGGTACAGCACAGGTTAGATACAGAGTAAAGCTCCCTCTACACTGTCCCATCAAACACTCCCAGGGCAGGTATAGCACGGGTTAGATACAGAGTAAAGCTCCCTCTACACTGTCCCATCAAACACTCCCAGGGCAGGTACAGCACGGGGTTAGATACAGAGTAAAGCTCCCTCTACACTGTCCCATCAAACGCTCCCAGGGCAGGTACAGCACGGGTTAGATACAGAGTAAAGCTCCCTCTACACTGTCCCATCAGACACTCCCATTGCAGGTACAGCACGGGTTAGATACAGAGTAAAGCTCCCTCTACACTGTCCCATCAAACACTCCCAGGGCAGGTACAGCACGGGTTAGATACAGAGTAAATCTCCCTCTACTCTGTCCCATCAAACACTCCCAGGGCAGGTACAGCACGAGTTAGGTACAGAGTAAAGCTCCATCTACACTGTCCCATCAAACACTCCCAGGGCAGGTTCAGCACGGGTTAGATACAGAGTAAAGCTCCTTCTACACTGTCCCCATCAAACACTCCCAGGGCAGGTACAGCACGAGTTAGGTACAGCGTAAAGCTCCCTCTACACTGTCCCATCAAACACTCCCAGGGCAGGTACAGCACGGGTTAGATACAGAGTAAAGCTCCCTCTACACTGTCCCATCAAACACTCCCAGGGCAGGTACAGCACGTGTTTGATACAGAGTAAAGCTCCCTCGACACTGTCCCATCAAACACTCCCAGGGCAGGTACAGCACGGGTTAGATACAGAGTAAAGCTCCCTCTACACTGTCCCATCATACACTCCCAGGGCAGGTACAGCACGGGTTAGATACAGAGTAAAGCTCCCTCTACACTGTCCCCATCAAACACTCCCAGGGCAGGTACAGCACGGGTTAGATACACAGTCAAGCTCCCTCTACACTGTCCCATCAAACACTCCCAGGGCAGGTACAGCACGGGGTTAGATACAGAGTAAAGCTACCTCTACACTGTCCCATCAAACGCTCCTAGGGCAGGTACAGCACGGGGTAGATACAGAGTAAAGCTCCCTCTACACTGTCCCATCCAACACTCCCAGGGCAGGTACAGCACGGGGTACATACAGAGTAAATCTCCGTCTACACTGTCCCATCAAACACTCCCAGGGCAGGTACAGCACGGGGTAGATAAAGAGTAAAGCTCCCTCTACACTGTCCCATCAACACTCCCAGGGCAGGTACAGCACGGGTCAGATACAGAGTCAAGCTCCCTCTACACTGTCCCATCAAACACTCCCAGGGCAGGTACAGCACGGGTTAGATACAGAGTCAAGCTCCCTCTACACTGTCCCATCAAACACTCCCAGGGCAGGTACAGCAAGGGTTAGATACAGAGTAAATCTCCCTCTACACTGTCCCATCAAACACTCCCAGGGCAGGTACAGCACGGGTTAGATACAGAGTAAAGCTCCCTCTACACTGTCCCATCAAACACTCCCAGGGCAGGTACAGCACAGGGTTAGAAACAGAGTAAAGCTCCCTCTACACTGTCCCATGAAATACTCCCAGGGCAGGTACAGCACAGGTTAGATACAGAGTAAAGCTCCCTCTACACTGTCCCATCAAACACTCCCAGGGCAGGTATAGCACGGGTTAGATACAGAGTAAAGCTCCCTCTACACTGTCCCATCAAACACTCCCAGGGCAGGTACAGCACGGGGTTAGATACAGAGTAAAGCTCCCTCTACACTGTCCCATCAAACGCTCCCAGGGCAGGTACAGCACGGGGTAGATACAGAGTAAAGCTCCCTCTACACTGTCCCATCCAACACTCCCAGGGCAGGTACAGCACGGGGTAGATACAGAGTAAAGCTCCCTCTACACTGTCCCATCAAACACTCCAAGGGCAGGTACAGCACGGGGTAGATAAAGAGTAAAGCTCCCTCTACACTGTCCCATCAACACTCCCAGTGCAGGTACAGCACGGGTTAGATACAGAGTCAAGCTCCCTCTACACTGTCCCATCAAACACTCCCAGGGCAGGTACAGCACGGGTTAGATACAGAGTCAAGCTCCCTCTACACTGTCCCATCAAACACTCCCAGGGCAGGTACAGCAAGGGTTAGATACAGAGTAAATCTCCCTCTACACTGTCCCATCAAACACTCCCAGGGCAGGTACAGCACGGGTTAGATACAGAGTAAAGCTCCCTCTACACTGTCCCCATCAAACACTCCCAGGGCAGGTACAGCACGAGTTAGGTACAGAGTAAAGCTCGCTCTACACTGTCCCATCAAACACTCCCAGGGCAGGTACAGCACGGGTTAGATACAGAGTATAGCTCCTTCTACACTGTCCCCATCAAACACTCCCAGGGCAGGTACAGCACGGGTTAGATACAGAGTAAAGCTCCCTCTACACTGTCCCATCAAACACTCCCAGGGCAGGTACAGCACGGGTTAGTAACAGAGTAAAGCTCCCTCTACACTGTCCCATCAAGCACTCCCAGGGCAGGTACAATATGGGTCAGATACAGAGTAAAGCTCCCTCTACACTGTCCCCATCAAACATGCCCAGGGCAGGTACAGCACGGGTTAGATACAGAGTAAAGCTCCCTCTACACTGTCCCATCAAACACTCCCAGGGCAGGTACAGCACAGGGTTAGAAACAGAGTAAAGCTCCCTCTACACTGTCCCATGAAATACTCCCAGGGCAGGTACAGCACAGGTTAGATACAGAGTAAAGCTCCCTCTACACTGTCCCATCAAACACTCCCAGGGCAGGTATAGCACGGGTTAGATACAGAGTAAAGCTCCCTCTACACTGTCCCATCAAACACTCCCAGGGCAGGTACAGCACGGGGTTAGATACAGAGTAAAGCTCCCTGTACACTGTCCCATCAAACGCTCCCAGGGCAGGTACAGCACGGGTTAGATACAGAGTAAAGCTCCCTCTACACTGTCCCATCAGACACTCCCATTGCAGGTACAGCACGGGTTAGATACAGAGTAAAGCTCCCTCTACACTGTCCCATCAAACACTCCCAGGGCAGGTACAGCACGGGTTAGATACAGAGTAAATCTCCCTCTACACTGTCCCATCAAACACTCCCAGGGCAGGTACAGCACGAGTTAGGTACAGAGTAAAGCTCCCTCTACACTGTCCCATCAAACACTCCCAGGGCAGGTACAGCACGGGTTAGATACAGAGTAAAGCTCCTTCTACACTGTCCCCATCAAACACTCCCAGGGCAGGTACAGCACGAGTTAGGTACAGCGTAAAGCTCCCTCTACACTGTCCCATCAAACACTCCCAGGGCAGGTACAGCACGGGTTAGATACAGAGTAAAGCTCCCTCTACACTGTCCCATCAAACACTCCCAGGGCAGGTACAGCACGTGTTTGATACAGAGTAAAGCTCCCTCGACACTGTCCCATCAAACACTCCCAGGGCAGGTACAGCACGGGTTAGATACAGAGTAAAGCTCCCTCTACACTGTCCCATCATACACTCCCAGGGCAGGTACAGCACGGGTTAGATACAGAGTAAAGCTCCCTCTACACAGTCCCCATCAAACACTCCCAGGGCAGGTACAGCACGGGTTAGATACACAGTCAAGCTCCCTCTACACTGTCCCATCAAACACTCTCAGGGCAGGTACAGCACGGGTTAGATACAGAGTAAAGCTCCCTCTACACTGTCCCCATCAAACACTCCCAGGGCAGGTACAGCACGGGTTAGATACACAGTCAAGCTGCCTCTACACTGTCCCATCAAACACTCCCAGGGCAGGTACAGCACGGGGTTAGATACAGAGTAAAGCTACCTCTACACTGTCCCATCAAAGGCTCCTAGGGCAGGTACAGCACGGGGTAGATACAGAGTAAAGCTCCCTCTACACTGTCCCATCCAACACTCCCAGGGCAGGTACAGCACGGGGTAGATACAGAGTAAATCTCCCTCTACACTGTCCCATCAAACACTCCCAGGGCAGGTACTGCACGGGGTAGATAAAGAGTAAAGCTCCCTCTACACTGTCCCATCAACACTCCCAGGGCAGGTACAGCACGGGTCAGATACAGAGTCAAGCTCCCTCTACACTGTCCCATCAAACACTCCCAGGGCAGGTACAGCACGGGTTAGATACAGAGTCAAGCTCCCTCTAAACTGTCCCATCAAACACTCCCAGGGCAGGTACAGCAAGGGTTAGATACAGAGTAAATCTCCCTCTACACTGTCCCATCAAACACTCCCAGGGCAGGTACAGCACGGGTTAGATACAGAGTAAAGCTCCCTCTACACTGTCCCATCAACACTCCCAGGGCAGGTACAGCACGGGTCAGATACAGAGTCAAGCTCCCTCTACACTGTCCCATCAAACACTCCCAGGGCAGGTACAGCACGGGTTAGATACAGAGTCAAGCTCCCTCTAAACTGTCCCATCAAACACTCCCAGGGCAGGTACAGCAAGGGTTAGATACAGAGTAAATCTCCCTCTACACTGTCCCATCAAACACTCCCAGGGCAGGTACAGCACGGGTTAGATACAGAGTAAAGCTCCCTCTACACTGTCCCATCAAACACTCCCAGGGCAGGTACAGCACAGGGTTAGAAACAGAGTAAAGCTCCCTCTACACTGTCCCATGAAATACTCCCAGGGCAGGTACAGCACAGGTTAGATACAGAGTAAAGCTCCCTCTACACTGTCCCATCAAACACTCCCAGGGCAGGTATAGCACGGGTTAGATACAGAGTAAAGCTCCCTCTACACTGTCCCATCAAACACTCCCAGGGCAGGTACAGCACGGGGTTAGATACAGAGTAAAGCTCCCTCTACACTGTCCCATCAAACGCTCCCAGGGCAGGTACAGCACGGGGTAGATACAGAGTAAAGCTCCCTCTACACTGTCCCATCCAACACTCCCAGGGCAGGTACAGCACGGGGTAGATACAGAGTAAAGCTCCCTCTACACTGTCCCATCAAACACTCCAAGGGCAGGTACAGCACGGGGTAGATAAAGAGTAAAGCTCCCTCTACACTGTCCCATCAACACTCCCAGTGCAGGTACAGCACGGGTTAGATACAGAGTCAAGCTCCCTCTACACTGTCCCATCAAACACTCCCAGGGCAGGTACAGCACGGGTTAGATACAGAGTAAATCTCCCTCTACACTGTCCCATCAAACACTCCCAGGGCAGGTACAGCACGAGTTAGGTACAGAGTAAAGCTCCCTCTACACTGTCCCATCAAACACTCCCAGGGCAGGTACAGCACGGGTTAGATACAGAGTAAAGCTCCTTCTACACTGTCCCCATCAAACACTCCCAGGGCAGGTACAGCACGAGTTAGGTACAGCGTAAAGCTCCCTCTACACTGTCCCATCAAACACTCCCAGGGCAGGTACAGCACGGGTTAGATACAGAGTAAAGCTCCCTCTACACTGTCCCATCAAACACTCCCAGGGCAGGTACAGCACGTGTTTGATACAGAGTAAAGCTCCCTCGACACTGTCCCATCAAACACTCCCAGGGCAGGTACAGCACGGGTTAGATACAGAGTAAAGCTCCCTCTACACTGTCCCATCATACACTCCCAGGGCAGGTACAGCACGGGTTAGATACAGAGTAAAGCTCCCTCTACACAGTCCCCATCAAACACTCCCAGGGCAGGTACAGCACGGGTTAGATACACAGTCAAGCTCCCTCTACACTGTCCCATCAAACACTCTCAGGGCAGGTACAGCACGGGTTAGATACAGAGTAAAGCTCCCTCTACACTGTCCCCATCAAACACTCCCAGGGCAGGTACAGCACGGGTTAGATACACAGTCAAGCTGCCTCTACACTGTCCCATCAAACACTCCCAGGGCAGGTACAGCACGGGGTTAGATACAGAGTAAAGCTACCTCTACACTGTCCCATCAAACGCTCCTAGGGCAGGTACAGCACGGGGTAGATACAGAGTAAAGCTCCCTCTACACTGTCCCATCCAACACTCCCAGGGCAGGTACAGCACGGGGTAGATACAGAGTAAATCTCCCTCTACACTGTCCCATCAAACACTCCCAGGGCAGGTACTGCACGGGGTAGATAAAGAGTAAAGCTCCCTCTACACTGTCCCATCAACACTCCCAGGGCAGGTACAGCACGGGTCAGATACAGAGTCAAGCTCCCTCTACACTGTCCCATCAAACACTCCCAGGGCAGGTACAGCACGGGTTAGATACAGAGTCAAGCTCCCTCTAAACTGTCCCATCAAACACTCCCAGGGCAGGTACAGCAAGGGTTAGATACAGAGTAAATCTCCCTCTACACTGTCCCATCAAACACTCCCAGGGCAGGTACAGCACGGGTTAGATACAGAGTAAAGCTCCCTCTACACTGTCCCATCAACACTCCCAGGGCAGGTACAGCACGGGTCAGATACAGAGTCAAGCTCCCTCTACACTGTCCCATCAAACACTCCCAGGGCAGGTACAGCACGGGTTAGATACAGAGTCAAGCTCCCTCTAAACTGTCCCATCAAACACTCCCAGGGCAGGTACAGCAAGGGTTAGATACAGAGTAAATCTCCCTCTACACTGTCCCATCAAACACTCCCAGGGCAGGTACAGCACGGGTTAGATACAGAGTAAAGCTCCCTCTACACTGTCCCATCAAACACTCCCAGGGCAGGTACAGCACAGGGTTAGAAACAGAGTAAAGCTCCCTCTACACTGTCCCATGAAATACTCCCAGGGCAGGTACAGCACAGGTTAGATACAGAGTAAAGCTCCCTCTACACTGTCCCATCAAACACTCCCAGGGCAGGTATAGCACGGGTTAGATACAGAGTAAAGCTCCCTCTACACTGTCCCATCAAACACTCCCAGGGCAGGTACAGCACGGGGTTAGATACAGAGTAAAGCTCCCTCTACACTGTCCCATCAAACGCTCCCAGGGCAGGTACAGCACGGGGTAGATACAGAGTAAAGCTCCCTCTACACTGTCCCATCCAACACTCCCAGGGCAGGTACAGCACGGGGTAGATACAGAGTAAAGCTCCCTCTACACTGTCCCATCAAACACTCCAAGGGCAGGTACAGCACGGGGTAGATAAAGAGTAAAGCTCCCTCTACACTGTCCCATCAACACTCCCAGTGCAGGTACAGCACGGGTTAGATACAGAGTCAAGCTCCCTCTACACTGTCCCATCAAACACTCCCAGGGCAGGTACAGCACGGGTTAGATACAGAGTCAAGCTCCCTCTACACTGTCCCATCAAACACTCCCAGGGCAGGTACAGCAAGGGTTAGATACAGAGTAAATCTCCCTCTACACTGTCCCATCAAACACTCCCAGGGCAGGTACAGCACGGGTTAGATACAGAGTAAAGCTCCCTCTACACTGTCCCCATCAAACACTCCCAGGGCAGGTACAGCACGAGTTAGGTACAGAGTAAAGCTCGCTCTACACTGTCCCATCAAACACTCCCAGGGCAGGTACAGCACGGGTTAGATACAGAGTATAGCTCCTTCTACACTGTCCCCATCAAACACTCCCAGGGCAGGTACAGCACGGGTTAGATACAGAGTAAAGCTCCCTCTACACTGTCCCATCAAACACTCCCAGGGCAGGTACAGCACGGGTTAGTAACAGAGTAAAGCTCCCTCTACACTGTCCCATCAAACACTCCCAGGGCAGGTACAATATGGGTCAGATACAGAGTAAAGCTCCCTCTACACTGTCCCCATCAAACATGCCCAGGGCAGGTACAGCACGGGTTAGATACAGAGTAAAGCTCCCTCTACACTGTCCCATCAAACACTCCCAGGGCAGGTACAGCACAGGGTTAGAAACAGAGTAAAGCTCCCTCTACACTGTCCCATGAAATACTCCCAGGGCAGGTACAGCACAGGTTAGATACAGAGTAAAGCTCCCTCTACACTGTCCCATCAAACACTCCCAGGGCAGGTATAGCACGGGTTAGATACAGAGTAAAGCTCCCTCTACACTGTCCCATCAAACACTCCCAGGGCAGGTACAGCACGGGGTTAGATACAGAGTAAAGCTCCCTCTACACTGTCCCATCAAACGCTCCCAGGGCAGGTACAGCACGGGTTAGATACAGAGTAAAGCTCCCTCTACACTGTCCCATCAGACACTCCCATTGCAGGTACAGCACGGGTTAGATACAGAGTAAAGCTCCCTCTACACTGTCCCATCAAACACTCCCAGGGCAGGTACAGCACGGGTTAGATACAGAGTAAATCTCCCTCTACACTGTCCCATCAAACACTCCCAGGGCAGGTACAGCACGAGTTAGGTACAGAGTAAAGCTCCCTCTACACTGTCCCATCAAACACTCCCAGGGCAGGTACAGCACGGGTTAGATACAGAGTAAAGCTCATTCTACACTGTCCCCATCAAACACTCCCAGGGCAGGTACAGCACGAGTTAGGTACAGCGTAAAGCTCCCTCTACACTGTCCCATCAAACACTCCCAGGGCAGGTACAGCACGGGTTAGATACAGAGTAAAGCTCCCTCTACACTGTCCCATCAAACACTCCCAGGGCAGGTACAGCACGTGTTTGATACAGAGTAAAGCTCCCTCGACACTGTCCCATCAAACACTCCCAGGGCAGGTACAGCACGGGTTAGATACAGAGTAAAGCTCCCTCTACACTGTCCCATCATACATTCCCAGGGCAGGTACAGCACGGGTTAGATACAGAGTAAAGCTCCCTCTAAACAGTCCCCATCAAACACTCCCAGGGCAGGTACAGCACGGGTTAGATACACAGTCAAGCTCCCTCTACACTGTCCCATCAAACACTCTCAGGGCAGGTACAGCACGGGTTAGATACAGAGTAAAGCTCCCTCTACACTGTCCCATCAAACACTCCCAGGGCAGGTATAGCACGGGTTAGATACAGAGTAAAGCTCCCTCTACACTGTCCCATCAAACACTCCCAGGGCAGGTACAGCACGGGGTTAGATACAGAGTAAAGCTACCTCTACACTGTCCCATCAAACGCTCCTAGGGCAGGTACAGCACGGGGTAGATACAGAGTAAAGCTCCCTCTACACTGTCCCATCCAACACTCCCAGGGCAGGTACAGCACGGGGTAGATACAGAGTAAATCTCCCTCTACACTGTCCCATCAAACACTCCCAGGGCAGGTACAGCACGGGGTAGATAAAGAGTAAAGCTCCCTCTACACTGTCCCATCAACACTCCCAGGGCAGGTACAGCACGGGTCAGATACAGAGTCAAGCTCCCTCTACACTGTCCCATCAAACACTCCCAGGGCAGGTACAGCACGGGTTAGATACAGAGTCAAGCTCCCTCTACACTGTCCCATCAAACACTCCCAGGGCAGGTACAGCAAGGGTTAGATACAGAGTAAATCTCCCTCTACACTGTCCCATCAAACACTCCCAGGGCAGGTACAGCACGGGTTAGATACAGAGTAAAGCTCCCTCTACACTGTCCCATCAAACACTCCCAGGGCATGTACAGCACAGGGTTAGAAACAGAGTAAAGCTCCCTCTACACTGTCCCATGAAATACTCCCAGGGCAGGTACAGCACAGGTTAGATACAGAGTAAAGCTCCCTCTACACTGTCCCATCAAACACTCCCAGGGCAGGTATAGCACGGGTTAGATACAGAGTAAAGCTCCCTCTACACTGTCCCATCAAACACTCCCAGGACAGGTACAGCACGGGGTTAGATACAGAGTAAAGCTCCCTCTACACTGTCCCATCAAACGCTCCCAGGGCAGGTACAGCACGGGGTAGATACAGAGTAAAGCTTCCTCTACACTGTCCCATCAAACACTCCCAGGGCAGGTACAGCACGGGGTTAGATACAGAGTAAAGCTCCCTCTACACTGTCCCATCAAACGCTCCCAGGGCAGGTACAGCACGGGGTAGATACAGAGTAAAGCTTCCTCTACACTGTCCCATCAAACACTCCCAGGGCAGGTACAGCACGGGGTTAGATACAGAGTAAAGCTCCCTCTACACAGTCCCCATCAAACACTCCCAGGGCAGGTACAGCACGGGTTAGATACACAGTCAAGCTCCCTCTACACTGTCCCATCAAACACTCTCAGGGCAGGTACAGCACGGGTTAGATACAGAGTAAAGCTCCCTCTACACTGTCCCATCAAACACTCCCAGGGCAGGTATAGCACGGGTTAGATACAGAGTAAAGCTCCCTCTACACTGTCCCATCAAACACTCCCAGGGCAGGTACAGCACGGGGTTAGATACAGAGTAAAGCTACCTCTACACTGTCCCATCAAACGCTCCTAGGGCAGGTACAGCACGGGGTAGATACAGAGTAAAGCTCCCTCTACACTGTCCCATCCAACACTCCCAGGGCAGGTACAGCACGGGGTAGATACAGAGTAAAGCTCCCTCTACACTGTCCCATCAAACACTCCAAGGGCAGGTACAGCACGGGGTAGATAAAGAGTAAAGCTCCCTCTACACTGTCCCATCAACACTCCCAGTGCAGGTACAGCACGGGTTAGATACAGAGTCAAGCTCCCTCTACACTGTCCCATCAAACACTCCCAGGGCAGGTACAGCACGGGTTAGATACAGAGTCAAGCTCCCTCTACACTGTCCCATCAAACACTCCCAGGGCAGGTACAGCAAGGGTTAGATACAGAGTAAATCTCCCTCTACACTGTCCCATCAAACACTCCCAGGGCAGGTACAGCACGGGTTAGATACAGAGTAAAGCTCCCTCTACACTGTCCCCATCAAACACTCCCAGGGCAGGTACAGCACGAGTTAGGTACAGAGTAAAGCTCGCTCTACACTGTCCCATCAAACACTCCCAGGGCAGGTACAGCACGGGTTAGATACAGAGTATAGCTCCTTCTACACTGTCCCCATCAAACACTCCCAGGGCAGGTACAGCACGGGTTAGATACAGAGTAAAGCTCCCTCTACACTGTCCCATCAAACACTCCCAGGGCAGGTACAGCACGGGTTAGTAACAGAGTAAAGCTCCCTCTACACTGTCCCATCAAACACTCCCAGGGCAGGTACAATATGGGTCAGATACAGAGTAAAGCTCCCTCTACACTGTCCCCATCAAACATGCCCAGGGCAGGCACAGCACGGCTTAGATATAGAGTAAAGCTCTCTCTACACTGTCCCATCAAACACTTCCAGGGCAGGTACAGCACGGTTAGATACAGAGTAAAGCTTCCTCTACACTGTCCCATCAAACACTCCCAGGGCAGGTACAGCACGGGTTAGATACAGAGCAAATCTCCCTCTACACTGTCCCATCAAACACTCCCAGGGCAGGTACAGCACGGGTTAGATACAGAGTAAAGCTCCCTCTACACTGTCCCATCAAACACTCCCAGGGCAGGTACAGCACGGGTTAGATACAGAGTAAAGCTCCCTCTACACTGTCCCATCAGACACTCCCAGGGCAGGTACAGCACGGGTTAGATACAGAGTAAAGCTCCCTCTACACTGTCCCATCAAACACTCCCAGGGCAGGTACAGCACGGGGTAAATACAGAGTAAAGCTCCCTCTACACTGTCCCATCAAACTCTCCCAGGGCAGGTACAGCACGGGTTAGATACAGAGTAAAACTCCCTCTACACTGTCCCATCAAACACTCCCAGGGCAGGTACAGCACGGGTTAGATACAGAGTAAAGCTCCTTCTACACTGTCCCCATCAAACACTCCCAGGGCAGGTACAGCACGAGTTAGGTACAGCGTAAAGCTCCCTCTACACTGTCCCATCAAACACTCCCAGGGCAGGTACAGCACGGGTTAGATACAGAGTAAAGCTCCCTCTACACTGTCCCATCAAACACTCCCAGGGCAGGTACAGCACGTGTTTGATACAGAGTAAAGCTCCCTCGACACTGTCCCATCAAACACTCCCAGGGCAGGTACAGCACGGGTTAGATACAGAGTAAAGCTCCCTCTACACTGTCCCATCATACACTCCCAGGGCAGGTACAGCACGGGTTAGATACAGAGTAAAGCTCCCTCTACACAGTCCCCATCAAACACTCCCAGGGCAGGTACAGCACGGGTTAGATACACAGTCAAGCTCCCTCTACACTGTCCCATCAAACACTCTCAGGGCAGGTACAGCACGGGTTAGATACAGAGTAAAGCTCCCTCTACACTGTCCCCATCAAACACGCCCAGGGCAGGTACAGCACGGGTTAGATACACAGTCAAGCTGCCTCTACACTGTCCCATCAAACACTCCCAGGGCAGGTACAGCACGGGGTTAGATACAGAGTAAAGCTACCTCTACACTGTCCCATCAAACGCTCCTAGGGCAGGTACAGCACGGGGTAGATACAGAGTAAAGCTCCCTCTACACTGTCCCATCCAACACTCCCAGGGCAGGTACAGCACGGGGTAGATACAGAGTAAATCTCCCTCTACACTGTCCCATCAAACACTCCCAGGGCAGGTACTGCACGGGGTAGATAAAGAGTAAAGCTCCCTCTACACTGTCCCATCAACACTCCCAGGGCAGGTACAGCACGGGTCAGATACAGAGTCAAGCTCCCTCTACACTGTCCCATCAAACACTCCCAGGGCAGGTACAGCACGGGTTAGATACAGAGTCAAGCTCCCTCTAAACTGTCCCATCAAACACTCCCAGGGCAGGTACAGCAAGGGTTAGATACAGAGTAAATCTCCCTCTACACTGTCCCATCAAACACTCCCAGGGCAGGTACAGCACGGGTTAGATACAGAGTAAAGCTCCCTCTACACTGTCCCATCAACACTCCCAGGGCAGGTACAGCACGGGTCAGATACAGAGTCAAGCTCCCTCTACACTGTCCCATCAAACACTCCCAGGGCAGGTACAGCACGGGTTAGATACAGAGTCAAGCTCCCTCTAAACTGTCCCATCAAACACTCCCAGGGCAGGTACAGCAAGGGTTAGATACAGAGTAAATCTCCCTCTACACTGTCCCATCAAACACTCCCAGGGCAGGTACAGCACGGGTTAGATACAGAGTAAAGCTCCCTCTACACTGTCCCATCAAACACTCCCAGGGCAGGTACAGCACAGGGTTAGAAACAGAGTAAAGCTCCCTCTACACTGTCCCATGAAATACTCCCAGGGCAGGTACAGCACAGGTTAGATACAGAGTAAAGCTCCCTCTACACTGTCCCATCAAACACTCCCAGGGCAGGTATAGCACGGGTTAGATACAGAGTAAAGCTCCCTCTACACTGTCCCATCAAACACTCCCAGGGCAGGTACAGCACGGGGTTAGATACAGAGTAAAGCTCCCTCTACACTGTCCCATCAAACGCTCCCAGGGCAGGTACAGCACGGGGTAGATACAGAGTAAAGCTCCCTCTACACTGTCCCATCCAACACTCCCAGGGCAGGTACAGCACGGGGTAGATACAGAGTAAAGCTCCCTCTACACTGTCCCATCAAACACTCCAAGGGCAGGTACAGCACGGGGTAGATAAAGAGTAAAGCTCCCTCTACACTGTCCCATCAACACTCCCAGTGCAGGTACAGCACGGGTTAGATACAGAGTCAAGCTCCCTCTACACTGTCCCATCAAACACTCCCAGGGCAGGTACAGCACGGGTTAGATACAGAGTCAAGCTCCCTCTACACTGTCCCATCAAACACTCCCAGGGCAGGTACAGCAAGGGTTAGATACAGAGTAAATCTCCCTCTACACTGTCCCATCAAACACTCCCAGGGCAGGTACAGCACGGGTTAGATACAGAGTAAAGCTCCCTCTACACTGTCCCCATCAAACACTCCCAGGGCAGGTACAGCACGAGTTAGGTACAGAGTAAAGCTCGCTCTACACTGTCCCATCAAACACTCCCAGGGCAGGTACAGCACGGGTTAGATACAGAGTATAGCTCCTTCTACACTGTCCCCATCAAACACTCCCAGGGCAGGTACAGCACGGGTTAGATACAGAGTAAAGCTCCCTCTACACTGTCCCATCAAACACTCCCAGGGCAGGTACAGCACGGGTTAGTAACAGAGTAAAGCTCCCTCTACACTGTCCCATCAAACACTCCCAGGGCAGGTACAATATGGGTCAGATACAGAGTAAAGCTCCCTCTACACTGTCCCCATCAAACATGCCCAGGGCAGGTACAGCACGGGTTAGATACAGAGTAAAGCTCCCTCTACACTGTCCCATCAAACACTCCCAGGGCAGGTACAGCACAGGGTTAGAAACAGAGTAAAGCTCCCTCTACACTGTCCCATGAAATACTCCCAGGGCAGGTACAGCACAGGTTAGATACAGAGTAAAGCTCCCTCTACACTGTCCCATCAAACACTCCCAGGGCAGGTATAGCACGGGTTAGATACAGAGTAAAGCTCCCTCTACACTGTCCCATCAAACACTCCCAGGGCAGGTACAGCACGGGGTTAGATACAGAGTAAAGCTCCCTCTACACTGTCCCATCAAACGCTCCCAGGGCAGGTACAGCACGGGTTAGATACAGAGTAAAGCTCCCTCTACACTGTCCCATCAGACACTCCCATTGCAGGTACAGCACGGGTTAGATACAGAGTAAAGCTCCCTCTACACTGTCCCATCAAACACTCCCAGGGCAGGTACAGCACGGGTTAGATACAGAGTAAATCTCCCTCTACACTGTCCCATCAAACACTCCCAGGGCAGGTACAGCACGAGTTAGGTACAGAGTAAAGCTCCCTCTACACTGTCCCATCAAACACTCCCAGGGCAGGTACAGCACGGGTTAGATACAGAGTAAAGCTCCTTCTACACTGTCCCCATCAAACACTCCCAGGGCAGGTACAGCACGAGTTAGGTACAGCGTAAAGCTCCCTCTACACTGTCCCATCAAACGCTCCTAGGGCAGGTACAGCACGGGGTAGATACAGAGTAAAGCTCCCTCTACACTGTCCCATCCAACACTCCCAGGGCAGGTACAGCACGGGGTAGATACAGAGTAAATCTCCCTCTACACTGTCCCATCAAACACTCCCAGGGCAGGTACAGCACGGGGTAGATAAAGTGTAAAGCTCCCTCTACACTGTCCCATCAACACTCCCAGGGCAGGTACAGCACGGGTCAGATACAGAGTCAAGCTCCCTCTACACTGTCCCATCAAACACTCCCAGGGCAGGTACAGCACGGGTTAGATACAGAGTCAAGCTCCCTCTACACTGTCCCATCAAACACTCCCAGGGCAGGTACAGCAAGAGTTAGATACAGAGTAAATCTCCCTCTACACTGTCCCATCAAACACTCCCAGGGCAGGTACAGCACGGGTTAGATACAGAGTAAAGCTCCCTCTACACTGTCCCATCAAACACTCCCAGGGCATGTACAGCACAGGGTTAGAAACAGAGTAAAGCTCCCTCTACACTGTCCCATGAAATACTCCCAGGGCAGGTACAGCACAGGTTAGATACAGAGTAAAGCTCCCTCTACACTGTCCCATCAAACACTCCCAGGGCAGGTATAGCACGGGTTAGATACAGAGTAAAGCTCCCTCTACACTGTCCCATCAAACACTCCCAGGGCAGGTACAGCACGGGGTTAGATACAGAGTAAAGCTCCCTCTACACTGTCCCATCAAACGCTCCCAGGGCAGGTACAGCACGGGGTAGATACAGAGTAAAGCTTCCTCTACACTGTCCCATCAAACACTCCCAGGGCAGGTACAGCACGGGGTTAGATACAGAGTAAAGCTCCCTCTACACTGTCCCATCAAACGCTCCCAGGGCAGGTACAGCACGGGGTAGATACAGAGTAAAGCTTCCTCTACACTGTCCCATCAAACACTCCCAGGGCAGGTACAGCACGGGGTTAGATACAGAGTAAAGCTCCCTCTACACAGTCCCCATCAAACACTCCCAGGGCAGGTACAGCACGGGTTAGATACACAGTCAAGCTCCCTCTACACTGTCCCATCAAACACTCTCAGGGCAGGTACAGCACGGGTTAGATACAGAGTAAAGCTCCCTCTACACTGTCCCATCAAACACTCCCAGGGCAGGTATAGCACGGGTTAGATACAGAGTAAAGCTCCCTCTACACTGTCCCATCAAACACTCCCAGGGCAGGTACAGCACGGGGTTAGATACAGAGTAAAGCTACCTCTACACTGTCCCATCAAACGCTCCTAGGGCAGGTACAGCACGGGGTAGATACAGAGTAAAGCTCCCTCTACACTGTCCCATCCAACACTCCCAGGGCAGGTACAGCACGGGGTAGATACAGAGTAAAGCTCCCTCTACACTGTCCCATCAAACACTCCAAGGGCAGGTACAGCACGGGGTAGATAAAGAGCAAAGCTCCCTCTACACTGTCCCATCAACACTCCCAGTGCAGGTACAGCACGGGTTAGATACAGAGTCAAGCTCCCTCTACACTGTCCCATCAAACACTCCCAGGGCAGGTACAGCACGGGTTAGATACAGAGTCAAGCTCCCTCTACACTGTCCCATCAAACACTCCCAGGGCAGGTACAGCACGGGGTAGATACAGAGTAAAGCTCCCTCTACACTGTCCCATCAAACACTCCAAGGGCAGGTACAGCACGGGGTAGATAAAGAGTAAAGCTCCCTCTACACTGTCCCATCAACACTCCCAGTGCAGGTACAGCACGGGTTAGATACAGAGTCAAGCTCCCTCTACACTGTCCCATCAAACACTCCCAGGGCAGGTACAGCACGGGTTAGATACAGAGTCAAGCTCCCTCTACACTGTCCCATCAAACACTCCCAGGGCAGGTACAGCAAGGGTTAGATACAGAGTAAATCTCCCTCTACACTGTGCCATCAAACACTCCCAGGGCAGGTACAGCACGGGTTAGATACAGAGTAAAGCTCCCTCTACACTGTCCCCATCAAACACTCCCAGGGCAGGTACAGCACGAGTTAGGTACAGAGTAAAGCTCGCTCTACACTGTCCCATCAAACACTCCCAGGGCAGGTACAGCACGGGTTAGATACAGAGTATAGCTCCTTCTACACTGTCCCCATCAAACACTCCCAGGGCAGGTACAGCACGGGTTAGATACAGAGTAAAGCTCCCTCTACACTGTCCCATCAAACACTCCCAGGGCAGGTACAGCACGGGTTAGTAACAGAGTAAAGCTCCCTCTACACTGTCCCATCAAACACTCCCAGGGCAGGTACAATATGGGTCAGATACAGAGTAAAGCTCCCTCTACACTGTCCCCATCAAACATGCCCAGGGCAGGTACAGCACGGGTTAGATACAGAGTAAAGCTCCCTCTACACTGTCCCATCAAACACTCCCAGGGCAGGTACAGCACAGGGTTAGAAACAGAGTAAAGCTCCCTCTACACTGTCCCATGAAATACTCCCAGGGCAGGTACAGCACAGGTTAGATACAGAGTAAAGCTCCCTCTACACTGTCCCATCAAACACTCCCAGGGCAGGTATAGCACGGGTTAGATACAGAGTAAAGCTCCCTCTACACTGTCCCATCAAACACTCCCAGGGCAGGTACAGCACGGGGTTAGATACAGAGTAAAGCTCCCTCTACACTGTCCCATCAAACGCTCCCAGGGCAGGTACAGCACGGGTTAGATACAGAGTAAAGCTCCCTCTACACTGTCCCATCAGACACTCCCATTGCAGGTACAGCACGGGTTAGATACAGAGTAAAGCTCCCTCTACACTGTCCCATCAAACACTCCCAGGGCAGGTACAGCACGGGTTAGATACAGAGTAAATCTCCCTCTACACTGTCCCATCAAACACTCCCAGGGCAGGTACAGCACGAGTTAGGTACAGAGTAAAGCTCCCTCTACACTGTCCCATCAAACACTCCCAGGGCAGGTACAGCACGGGTTAGATACAGAGTAAAGCTCCTTCTACACTGTCCCCATCAAACACTCCCAGGGCAGGTACAGCACGAGTTAGGTACAGCGTAAAGCTCCCTCTACACTGTCCCATCAAACACTCCCAGGGCAGGTACAGCACGGGTTAGATACAGAGTAAAGCTCCCTCTACACTGTCCCATCAAACACTCCCAGGGCAGGTACAGCACGTGTTTGATACAGAGTAAAGCTCCCTCGACACTGTCCCATCAAACACTCCCAGGGCAGGTACAGCACGGGTTAGATACAGAGTAAAGCTCCCTCTACACTGTCCCATCATACACTCCCAGGGCAGGTACAGCACGGGTTAGATACAGAGTAAAGCTCCCTCTACACAGTCCCCATCAAACACTCCCAGGGCAGGTACAGCACGGGTTAGATACACAGTATAGCTCCCTCTACACTGTCCCATCAAACACTCTCAGGGCAGGTACAGCACGGGTTAGATACAGAGTAAAGCTCCCTCTACACTGTCCCATCAAACACTCCCAGGGCAGGTATAGCACGGGTTAGATACAGAGTAAAGCTCCCTCTACACTGTCCCATCAAACACTCCCAGGGCAGGTACAGCACGGGGTTAGATACAGAGTAAAGCTAACTCTACACTGTCCCATCAAACGCTCCTAGGGCAGGTACAGCACGGGGTAGATACAGAGTAAAGCTCCCTCTACACTGTCCCATCCAACACTCCCAGGGCAGGTACAGCACGGGGTAGATACAGAGTAAATCTCCCTCTACACTGTCCCATCAAACACTCCCAGGGCAGGTACAGCACGGGGTAGATAAAGAGTAAAGCTCCCTCTACACTGTCCCATCAACACTCCCAGGGCAGGTACAGCACGGGTCAGATACAGAGTCAAGCTCCCTCTACACTGTCCCATCAAACACTCCCAGGGCAGGTACAGCACGGGTTAGATACAGAGTCAAGCTCCCTCTACACTGTCCCATCAAACACTCCCAGGGCAGGTACAGCAAGGGTTAGATACAGAGTAAATCTCCCTCTACACTGTCCCATCAAACACTCCCAGGGCAGGTACAGCACGGGTTAGATACAGAGTAAAGCTCCCTCTACACTGTCCCATCAAACACTCCCAGGGCATGTACAGCACAGGGTTAGAAACAGAGTAAAGCTCCCTCTACACTGTCCCATGAAATACTCCCAGGGCAGGTACAGCACAGGTTAGATACAGAGTAAAGCTCCCTCTACACTGTCCCATCAAACACTCCCAGGGCAGGTATAGCACGGGTTAGATACAGAGTAAAGCTCCCTCTACACTGTCCCATCAAACACTCCCAGGGCAGGTACAGCACGGGGTTAGATACAGAGTAAAGCTCCCTCTACACTGTCCCATCAAACGCTCCCAGGGCAGGTACAGCACGGGGTAGATACAGAGTAAAGCTTCCTCTACACTGTCCCATCAAACACTCCCAGGGCAGGTACAGCACGGGGTTAGATACAGAGTAAAGCTCCCTCTACACTGTCCCATCAAACGCTCCCAGGGCAGGTACAGCACGGGGTAGATACAGAGTAAAGCTTCCTCTACACTGTCCCATCAAACACTCCCAGGGCAGGTACAGCACGGGGTTAGATACAGAGTAAAGCTCCCTCTACACAGTCCCCATCAAACACTCCCAGGGCAGGTACAGCACGGGTTAGATACACAGTCAAGCTCCCTCTACACTGTCCCATCAAACACTCTCAGGGCAGGTACAGCACGGGTTAGATACAGAGTAAAGCTCCCTCTACACTGTCCCATCAAACACTCCCAGGGCAGGTATAGCACGGGTTAGATACAGAGTAAAGCTCCCTCTACACTGTCCCATCAAACACTCCCAGGGCAGGTACAGCACGGGGTTAGATACAGAGTAAAGCTACCACTACACTGTCCCATCAAACGCTCCTAGGGCAGGTACAGCACGGGGTAGATACAGAGTAAAGCTCCCTCTACACTGTCCCATCCAACACTCCCAGGGCAGGTACAGCACGGGGTAGATACAGAGTAAAGCTCCCTCTACACTGTCCCATCAAACACTCCAAGGGCAGGTACAGCACGGGGTAGATAAAGAGTAAAGCTCCCTCTACACTGTCCCATCAACACTCCCAGTGCAGGTACAGCACGGGTTAGATACAGAGTCAAGCTCCCTCTACACTGTCCCATCAAACACTCCCAGGGCAGGTACAGCACGGGTTAGATACAGAGTCAAGCTCCCTCTACACTGTCCCATCAAACACTCCCAGGGCAGGTACAGCAAGGGTTAGATACAGAGTAAATCTCCCTCTACACTGTCCCATCAAACACTCCCAGGGCAGGTACAGCACGGGTTAGATACAGAGTAAAGCTCCCTCTACACTGTCCCCATCAAACACTCCCAGGGCAGGTACAGCACGAGTTAGGTACAGAGTAAAGCTCGCTCTACACTGTCCCATCAAACACTCCCAGGGCAGGTACAGCACGGGTTAGATACAGAGTATAGCTCCTTCTACACTGTCCCCATCAAACACTCCCAGGGCAGGTACAGCACGGGTTAGATACAGAGTAAAGCTCCCTCTACACTGTCCCATCAAACACTCCCAGGGCAGGTACAGCACGGGTTAGTAACAGAGTAAAGCTCCCTCTACACTGTCCCATCAAACACTCCCAGGGCAGGTACAATATGGGTCAGATACAGAGTAAAGCTCCCTCTACACTGTCCCCATCAAACATGCCCAGGGCAGGCACAGCACGGCTTAGATATAGAGTAAAGCTCTCTCTACACTGTCCCATCAAACACTTCCAGGGCAGGTACAGCACGGTTAGATACAGAGTAAAGCTTCCTCTACACTGTCCCATCAAACACTCCCAGGGCAGGTACAGCACGGGTTAGATACAGAGCAAATCTCCCTCTACACTGTCCCATCAAACACTCCCAGGGCAGGTACAGCACGGGTTAGATACAGAGTAAAGCTCCCTCTACACTGTCCCATCAAACACTCCCAGGGCAGGTACAGCACGGGTTAGATACAGAGTAAAGCTCCCTCTACACTGTCCCATCAGACACTCCCAGGGCAGGTACAGCACGGGTTAGATACAGAGTAAAGCTCCCTCTACACTGTCCCATCAAACACTCCCAGGGCAGGTACAGCACGGGGTAAATACAGAGTAAAGCTCCCTCTACACTGTCCCATCAAACTCTCCCAGGGCAGGTACAGCACGGGTTAGATACAGAGTAAAACTCCCTCTACACTGTCCCATCAAACACTCCCAGGGCAGGTACAGCACGGGTTAGATACAGAGTAAAACTCCCTCTACACTGTCCCATCAAACACTCCCAGGGCAGGTACAGCACGGGTTAGATACAGTGTAAAGCACCCTCTACACTGTCCCATCAAACACTCCCAGGGCAGGTACAGCACGGGTTTGGTACAGAGTAAATCTCCCTCTACACTGTCCCATCAAACACTCCCAGGGCAGGTACAGCACGGGTTAGATGCAGAGTAAAGCTCCCTCTACACTGTCCCATCAAACACTCCCAGGGCTGGTACAGCACGGGTTAGATACAGAGTAAAGCTCCCTCTACACTGTCCCATCAAACACTCCCAGGGCAGGTACAGCACAGGGTTAGAAACAGAGTAAAGCTCCCTCTACACTGTCCCATGAAATACTCCCAGGGCAGGTACAGCACAGGTTAGATACAGAGTAAAGCACCCTCTACACTGTCCCATCAAACACTCCCAGGGCAGATATAGCACGGGTTAGATACAGAGTAAAGCTCCCTCTACACTGTCCCATCAAACACTCCCAGGGCAGGTACAGCACGGGGTTAGATACAGAGTAAAGCTCCCTCGACACTGTCCCATCAAACACTCCCAGGGCAGGTACAGCACAGGTTAGATACAGAGTAAAGCTCCCTCTACACTGTCCCATCAAACACTCCCAGGGCAGGTACAGCAGGGGTTAGATACAGAGTAAATCTCCCTCTACACTGTCCCATCAAACACTCCCAGGGCAGGTATAGCACGGGTTAGATACAGAGTAAAGCTCCCTCTACACTGTCCCATCAAACACTCCCAGGGCAGGTACAGCTTGCGTTAGATACAGAGTAAAGCTCCCTCTACACTGTCCCATCAAACACTCCCAGGGCAGGTACAGCACGGGTTAGATACAGAGTAAAGCTCCCTCTACACTGTACCATCAAACACTCCCAGGGCAGGTACAGCACGGGTTAGATACAGAGTCAAGCTCCCTCTACACTGTCCCATCAAACACTCCCAGGGCAGGTACAGCATGGGTTAGATACAGAGTAAAGCTCCCTCTACACTGTCCCATTAAAAACCCCCAGGGCAGGTACAGCACGGGTTAGATACAGAGTAAAGCTCCCTCTACATTGTCCTATTAAAAACCCCCAGGGCAGGTACTGCACGGGTTAGATACAGAGTAAAGCTCCCTCTACACTGTCCTATCAAACACTCCCAGGGCAGGTACAGCACGGGTTAGATACACAGTAAAGCTTCCTCTACACTGTCCCCTTCAAACACTCCCAGGGCAGGTACAGCACGGGTTAGATACAGAGTAAAGCTTCCTCTACAGTGTCCCATCAAACACTCCCAGGGCAGGTACAGCACGGGTTAGATACACAGTAAAGCTCCCTCTACACTTTCCCATCAAACACTCCCAGGGCAGGTACAGCACGGGATAGATACAGAGTAAAGCTCCCTCTACACTGTCCCATCAGACACTCCCAGGGCAGGTACAGCACGGGTTAGATACTGAGTCAAGCTCCCTCTACACTGTCCCATCAAACACTCCCAGGGCAGGTACAATATGGGTCAGATACAGAGTAAAGCTCCCTCTACACTGTCCCCATCAAACATGCCCAGGGCAGGCACAGCACGGGTTAGATATAGAGTAAAGCTCTCTCTACACTGTCCCATCAAACACTTCCAGGGCAGGTACAGCACGGTTAGATACAGAGTGAAGCTTCCTCTACACTGTCCCATCAAACACTCCCAGGGCAGGTACAGCACGGGTTAGATACAGAGCAAATCTCCCTCTACACTGTCCCATCAAACACTCCCAGGGCAGGTACAGCACGGGTTAGATACAGAGTAAAGCTCCCTCTACACTGTCCCATCAAACACTCCCAGGGCAGGTACAGCACGGGTTAGATACAGAGTAAAGCTCCCTCTACACTGTCCCATCAGACACTCCCAGGGCAGGTACAGCACGGGTTAGATACAGAGTAAAGCTCCCTCTACACTGTCCCATCAAACACTCCCAGGGCAGGTACAGCACGGGGTAAATACAGAGTAAAGCTCCCTCTACACTGTCCCATCAAACTCTCCCAGGGCAGGTACAGCACGGGTTAGATACAGAGTAAAACTCCCTCTACACTGTCCCATCAAACACTCCCAGGGCAGGTACAGCACGGGTAAGATACAGAGTAAAGCTCCCTCTACACTGTCCCATCAAACACTCCCAGGGCAGGTACAGCACGGGGTAAATACAGAGTAAAGCTCCCTCTACACTGTCCCATCAAACTCTCCCAGGGCAGGTACAGCACGGGTTAGATACAGAGAAAAGCTCCTTCTACACTGTCCCCATCAAACACTCCCAGGGCAGGTACAGCACGGGTTAGATACAGAGTCAAGCTCCCTCTACACTGTCCCATCAAACACTCCCAGGGCAGGGACAGCACGGGTTAGATACAGAGTAAAGCTCCCTCTACACTGTCCCATCAAACACTCCCAGGGCAGGTACAGCACGTGTTAGATAGAGAGTCAAGCTCCCTCTACACTGTCCCATGAAATACTCCCAGGGCAGGTACAGCACAGGTTAGATACAGAGTAAAGCTCCCTCTACACTGTCCCATCAAACACTCCCAGGGCAGGTACAGCACGGATTAGATACAGAGTAAAGCTCCCTCTACACTGTCCCATCAGACACTCCCAGGGCAGGTACAGCACGGGTTAGATACAGAGTAAAGCTCCCTCTACACTGTCCCATCAAACACTCCCAGGGCAGGTACAGCACGGGTTAGATACAGAGTAAATCTCCCTCTACACTGTCCCATCAAACACTCCCAGGGCAGGTACAGCACGAGTTAGGTACAGAGTAAAGCTCCCTCTTCACTGTCCCATCAAACACTCCCAGGGCAGGTACAGCACGGGTTAGATACAGAGTAAAGCTCCTTCTACATTGTCCCCATCAAACACTCCCAGGGCAGGTACAGCACGAGTTAGGTACAGAGTAAAGCTCCCTCTACACTGTCCCATCAAACACTCCCAGGGCAGGTACAGCACGTGTTAGATACAGAGTAAAGCTCCCTCTACACTGTCCCGTCAAACACTCCCAGGGCAGGTACAGCACGGGTTAGATACAGAGTAAAGCTCCCTCTACACTGTCCCATCAAACACTCCCAGGGCAGTTACAGCACGGGTTAGATACAGAGTAAAGCTCCCTCTACACTGTCCCATCAAACACTCCCAGGGCAGGTACAGCACGGGTTAGTAACAGAGTAAAGCTCCCTCTACACTGTCCCATCAAACACTCCCAGGGCAGGTACAGCACGCGTTAGATACAGAGTAAATCTCCCTCTACACTGTCCCATCAAACACTCCCCCAGGGCAGGTACAATATGGGTTAGATACAGAGTAAAGCTCCCTCGACACTGTCCCATCAAACACTCCCAGGGCAGGTACAGCACGGGTTAGATACAGAGTAAAGCTCCCTCTACACTGTCCCCATCAAACATGCCCAGGGCAGGTACAGCACGGGTTAGATATAGAGTAAAGCTCCCTCTACCATGTCCCATGAAACACTCCCGGGGCAGGTACAGCACGTGTTAGATACAGAGTAAAGCTCCTTCTACACTGTCCCATCAAACACTCCCAGGGCAGGTACAGCACGGGTTAGATACAGTATAAAGCTCCCTCTGCACTGTCCCATCAAACACTCCCAGGGCAGGTACAGCACGGGTTCGATACAGAATAAAGCTCCCTCTACACTGTCCCATCAAACACTCCCAGGGTAGGTACAGCATGGGTTAGATACAGAGGAAAGCTCCCTCTACACTGTCCCATCAAACACTTCCAGGGCAGGTACAGCACGGGTTAGATACAGAGTAAAGCTCCCTCTACACTGTCCCATCAAACACTCCCAGGGCAGGTACAGCACGGGTTAGACACAGTATAAAGCTCCCTCTGCACTGTCCCATCAAACACTCCCAGGGCAGGTACAGCACGGGTTAGAAACAGAGTAAAGCTCCCTTTACACTGTCCCATCAAACACTCCCAGGGTAGGTACAGCATGGGTTAGATACAGAGTAAAGCTCCCTCTACACTGTCCCATCAAACACTCCCAGGGCAGGTACAGCACCGGTTAGATACAGAGTAAAGCTCCCTCTACACTGTTCCATCAAACACTCCCAGGGCAGGTACAGCACGGGTTAGATACAGAGTAAAGCTCCCTCTACACTGTCCCATCAGACACTCCCAGGGCAGGTGCAGCACGGGTTAGATACAGAGTAAAGCTCCCTCTGCACTGTCCCATCAAACACTCCCTGGGCAGGTACAGCACGGGGTAAATACAGAGTAAAGCTCCCTCTACACTGTCCCATCAAACACTCCCAGGGCAGGTACAGCACGGGGTAAATTCAAAGTAAAGCTCCCTCTACACTGTCCCATCAAACACTCCCAGTGCAGGTACAGCACGGGTTAGATACAGAGAAAAGCTCCTTCTACACTGTCCCCATCAAACACTCCCAGGGCAGGTACAGCACGGGTTAGATACAGAGTCAAGCTCCCTCTACACTGTCCCATCAAACACTCCCAGGGCAGGGACAGCACGGGTTAGATACAGAGTAAAGCTCCCTCTACACTGTCCCATCAAACACTCCCAGGGCAGGTACAGCACGTGTTAGATAGAGAGTCAAGCTCCCTCTACACTGTCCCATGAAATACTCCCAGGGCAGGTACAGCACAGGTTAGATACAGAGTAAAGCTCCCTCTACACTGTCCCATCAAACACTCCCAGGGCAGGTACAGCACGGGTTAGATACAGAGTAAAGCTCCCTCTACACTGTCCCATCAAACACTCCCAGGGTAGGTACAGCATGGGTTAGATACAGAGTAAAGCTCCCTCTACACTGTCCCATCAAACACTCCCAGGGCAGGTACAGCACGGGTTAGATACAGAGTAAAGCTCCCTCTACACTGTCCCATCAAACACTCCCAGGGCAGGTACAGCACGGATTAGATACAGAGTAAAGCTACCTCTACACTGTCCCATCAGACACTCCCAGGGCAGGTACAGCACGGGTTAGATACAGAGTAAAGCTCCCTCTACACTGTCCCATCAAACACTCCCAGGGCAGGTACAGCACGGGTTAGATACAGAGTAAATCTCCCTCTACACTGTCCCATCAAACACTCCCAGGGCAGGTACAGCACGAGTTAGGTACAGAGTAAAGCTCCCTCTTCACTGTCCCATCAAACACTCCCAGGGCAGGTACAGCACGGGTTAGATACAGAGTAAAGCTCCTTCTACATTGTCCCCATCAAACACTCCCAGGGCAGGTACAGCACGAGTTAGGTACAGAGTAAAGCTCCCTCTACACTGTCCCATCAAACACTCCCAGGGCAGGTACAGCACGTGTTAGATACAGAGTAAAGCTCCCTCTACACTGTCCCGTCAAACACTCCCAGGGCAGGTACAGCACGGGTTAGATACAGAGTAAAGCTCCCTCTACACTGTCCCATCAAACACTCCCAGGGCAGGTACAGCACGGGTTAGATACAGAGTAAATCTCCCTCTACACTGTCCCATCAAACACTCCCAGGGCAGGTACAGCACGGGTTAGATGCAGAGTAAAGCTCCCTCTACACTGTCCCATCAAACACTCCCAGGGCTGGTACAGCACGGGTTAGATACAGAGTAAAGCTCCCTCTACACTGTCCCATCAAACACTCCCAGGGCAGGTACAGCACAGGGTTAGAAACAGAGTAAAGCTCCCTCTACACTGTCCCATGAAATACTCCCAGGGCAGTTACAGCACAGGTTAGATACAGAGTAAAGCACCCTCTACACTGTCCCATCAAACACTCCCAGGGCAGGTATAGCACGGGTTAGATACAGAGTAAAGCTCCCTCTACACTGTCCCATCAAACACTCCCAGGGCAGGTACAGCACGGGGTTAGATACAGAGTAAAGCTCCCTCGACACTGTCCCATCAAACACTCCCAGGGCAGGTACAGCACAGGTTAGATACAGAGTAAAGCTCCCTCTACACTGTCCCATCAAACACTCCCAGGGCAGGTATAGCACGGGTTAGATACAGAGTAAAGCTCCCTCTACACTGTCCCATCAAACACTCCCAGGGCAGGTACAGCTTGCGTTAGATACAGAGTAAAGCTCCCTCTACACTGTCCCATCAAACACTCCCAGGGCAGGTACAGCACGGGTTAGATACAGAGTAAAGCTCCCTCTACACTGTACCATCAAACACTCCCAGGGCAGGTACAGCACGGGTTAGATACAGAGTCAAGCTCCCTCTACACTGTCCCATCAAACACTCCCAGGGCAGGTACAGCATGGGTTAGATACAGAGTAAAGCTCCCTCTACACTGTCCCATTAAAAACCCCCAGGGCAGGTACAGCACGGGTTAGATACAGAGTAAAGCTCCCTCTACATTGTCCTATTAAAAACCCCCAGGGCAGGTACTGCACGGGTTAGATACAGAGTAAAGCTCCCTCTACACTGTCCTATCAAACACTCCCAGGGCAGGTACAGCACGGGTTAGATACACAGTAAAGCTTCCTCTACACTGTCCCCTTCAAACACTCCCAGGGCAGGTACAGCACGGGTTAGATACAGAGTAAAGCTTCCTCTACAGTGTCCCATCAAACACTCCCAGGGCAGGTACAGCACGGGTTAGATACACAGTAAAGCTCCCTCTGCACTTTCCCATCAAACACTCCCAGGGCAGGTACAGCACGGGATAGATACAGAGTAAAGCTCCCTCTACACTGTCCCATCAGACACTCCCAGGGCAGGTACAGCACGGGTTAGATACTGAGTCAAGCTCCCTCTACACTGTCCCATCAAACACTCCCAGGGCAGGTACAGCACGGGTTAGATACAGAGCAAAGCTCCCTCTGCACTGTCCCTTCAAACACTCCCAGGGTAGGTACAGCATGGGTTAGATACAGAGTAAAGCTCCCTCTACACTGTCCCATCAAACACTACCAGGGCAGGTACAGCACGGGTTAGATACAGAGTAAAGCTCCCTCTACACTGTCCCATCAAACACTCCTAGGGCAGGTACAGCACGGGGTAGATACAGCGTAAAGCTCCCTCTACACTGTCCCATCAAACACTCCCAGGGCAGGTACAGCACGGGGTATATACAGAGTAAAGCTCCCTCTACACTGTCCCATCAAACACTCCCAGGGCAGGTACAGCACGGGTTAGTAACAGAGTATAGCTCCCTCTACACTGTCCCATCAAACACTCCCAGGGCAGGTACAGCACGGGTTAGATACAGAGTAAAGTTCCCTCTACACTGTCCCATCAAACACTCCCCCAGGGCAGGTACAACATGGGTAAGATACAGAGTAAAGCTCCCTCTACACTGTCCCATCAAACACTCCCAGGGCAGGTACAGCACGGGTTAGATACAGAGTAAAGCTCCCTCTGCACAGTCCCATCAAACACTCCCAGGGCAGGTACAGCACGGGTTAGATACAGAGTAAAGCTCCCTGTACACTGTCCCATCAAACACTCCCAGGGCAGATACAGCACGGGTTAGATACAGAGTAAAGCTCCCTCTACCATGTCCCATGAAACACTCCCGGGGCAGGTACAGCATGGGTTAGATGCAGGGTAAAGCTCCCTCTACACTGTCCCATCAAACACTCCCAGGGCAGGTACAGCACGGGTTAGATACAGTATAAAGCTCCCTCTGCACTGTCCCATCAAACACTCCCAGGGCAGGTACAGCACGGGTTAGATACAGAGTAAAGCTCCCTCTACACTGTCCCATCAAACACTCCCCCAGGGTAGGTACAATATGGATTAGATACAGAGTAAAGCTACCTCTACACTGTCCCATCAAACACTCCCAGGGCAGGTACAGCACGGGTTAGACACAGAGTAAAGCTTCCTCTACACTGTCCCCATCAAACATGCCCAGGGCAGGGACAGCACGGGTTAGATATAGAGTAAAGCTCCCTCTACGCTGTCCCATCAAACACTCCCAGGGCAGGTACAGCACGGGTTAGATACAGAGTGAAGCTCCCTCTACACAGTCCCATCAAACACTCCCAGGGCAGGTACAGCACGGGTTAGATACAGAGAAAAGCTCCTTCTACACTGTCCCCATCAAACACTCCCAGGGCAGGTACAGCACGTGTTAGATACAGAGTCAAGCTCCCTCTACACTGTCCCATCAAACACTCCCAGGGCAGGGACAGCACGGGTTAGATACAGAGTAAAGCTCCCTCTACACTGTCCCATCAAACACTCCCAGGGCAGGTACAGCACGTGTTAGATAGAGAGTCAAGCTCCCTCTACACTGTCCCATGAAATACTCCCAGGGCAGGTACAGCACAGGTTAGATACAGAGTAAAGCTCCCTCTACACTGTCCCATCAAACACTCCCAGGGCAGGTACAGCACGGGTTAGATACAGAGTAAAGCTCCCTCTACACTGTCCCATCAAACACTCCCAGGGTAGGTACAGCATGGGTTAGATACAGAGTAAAGCTCCCTCTACACTGTCCCATCAAACACTCCCAGGGCAGGTACAGCACGGGTTAGATACAGAGTAAAGCTCCCTCTACACTGTCCCATCAAACACTCCCAGGGCAGGTACAGCACGGGTTAGATACAGAGTAAAGCTGCCTCTACACTGTCCCATCAGACACTCCCAGGGCAGGTACAGCACGGGTTAGATACAGAGTAAAGCTCCCTCTACACTGTCCCTTCAAACACTCCCAGGGCAGGTACAGCACGGGTTAGATACAGAGTAAATCTCCCTCTACACTGTCCCATCAAACACTCCAAGGGCAGGTACAGCACGAGTTAGGTACAGAGTAAAGCTCCTTCTACACTGTCCCATCAAACACTCCCAGGGCAGGTACAGCACGGGTTAGATACAGAGTAAAGCTCCTTCTACATTGTCCCCATCAAACACTCCCAGGGCAGGTACAGCACGAGTTAGGTACAGAGTAAAGCTCCCTCTACACTGTCCCATCAAACACTCCCAGGGCAGGTACAGCACGGGTTAGATACAGAGTAAAGCTCCCTCTACACTGTCCCATCAAACACTCCCCCAGGGTAGGTACAATATGGATTAGATACAGAGTAAAGCTACCTCTACACTGACCCATCAAACACTCCCAGGGCAGGTACAGCACGGGTTAGACACAGAGTAAAGCTTCCTCTACACTGTCCCCATCAAACATGCCCAGGGCAGGGACAGCACGGGTTAGATATAGAGTAAAGCTCCCTCTACGCTGTCCCATCAAACACTCCCAGGGCAGGTACAGCACGGGTTAGATACAGAGTGAAGCTCCCTCTACACAGTCCCATCAAACACTCCCAGGGCAGGTACAGCACGGGTTAGATACAGAGAAAAGCTCCTTCTACACTGTCCCCATCAAACACTCCCAGGGCAGGAACAGCACGGGTTAGATACAGAGTCAAGCTCCCTCTACACTGTCCCATCAAACACTCCCAGGGCAGGGACAGCACGGGTTAGATACAGAGTAAAGCTCCCTCTACACTGTCCCATCAAACACTCCCAGGGCAGGTACAGCACGTGTTAGATAGAGAGTCAAGCTCCCTCTACACTGTCCCATGAAATACTCCCAGGGCAGGTACAGCACAGGTTAGATACAGAGTAAAGCTCCCTCTACACTGTCCCATCAAACACTCCCAGGGCAGGTACAGCACGGGTTAGATACAGAGTAAAGCTCCCTCTACACTGTCCCATCAAACACTCCCAGGGTAGGTACAGCATGGGTTAGATACAGAGTAAAGCTCCCTCTACACTGTCCCATCAAACACTCCCAGGGCAGGTACAGCACGGGTTAGATACAGAGTAAAGCTCCCTCTACACTGTCCCATCAAACACTCCCAGGGCAGGTACAGCACGGGTTAGATACAGAGTAAAGCTGCCTCTACACTGTCCCATCAGACACTCCCAGGGCAGGTACAGCACGGGTTAGATACAGAGTAAAGCTCCCTCTACACTGTCCCTTCAAACACTCCCAGGGCAGGTACAGCACGGGTTAGATACAGAGTAAATCTCCCTCTACACTGTCCCATCAAACACTCCCAGGGCAGGTACAGCACGAGTTAGGTACAGAGTAAAGCTCCTTCTACACTGTCCCATCAAACACTCCCAGGGCAGGTACAGCACGGGTTAAATACAGAGTAAAGCTCCTTCTACATTGTCCCCATCAAACACTCCCAGGGCAGGTACAGCACGAGTTAGGTACAGAGTAAAGCTCCCTCTACACTGTCCCATCAAACACTCCCAGGGCAGGTACAGCACGGGTTAGATACAGAGTAAAGCTCCCTCTACACTGTCCCATCAAACACTCCCAGGGCAGGTACAGCATGTGTTAGATACAGAGTAAAGCTCCCTCTACACTGTCCCGTCAAACACTCCCAGGGCAGGTACAGCACGGGTTAGATACAGAGTAAAGCTCCCTCTACACTGTCCCATCAAACACTCCCAGGGCAGGTACAGCACGGGTTAGATACAGAGTAAATCTCCCTCTACACTGTCCCCATCAAACACTCCCAGGGCAGGTACAGCACGGGTTAGATACACAGTCAAGCTCCCTCTACACTGTCCCATCAAACACTCCCAGGGCAGGTACAGCACGGGTTTGGTACAGAGTAAATCTCCCTCTACACTGTCCCATCAAACACTCCCAGGGCAGGTACAGCACGGGTTAGATACAGAGTAAATCTCCCTCTACACTGTCCCATCAAACACTCCCAGGGCAGGTACAGCACGGGTTAGATACAGAGTAAAGCTCCCTCTACACTGTCCCATCAAACACTCCCAGGGCAGGTACAGCACAGGGTTAGAAACAGAGTAAAGCTCCCTCTACACTGTCCCATGAAATACTCCCAGGGCAGGTACAGCACAGGTTAGATACAGAGTAAAGCACCCTCTACACTGTCCCATCAAACACTCCCAGGGCAGGTATAGCACGGGTTAGATACAGAGTTAAGATCCCTCTACACTGTCCCATCAAACACTCCCAGGGCAGGTACAGCACGGGGTTAGATACAGAGTAAAGCTCCCTCGACACTGTCCCATCAAACACTCCCAGGGCAGGTACAGCACAGGTTAGATACAGAGTAAAGCTCCCTCTACACTGTCCCATCAAACACTCCCAGGGCAGGTACAGCAGGGGTTAGATACAGAGTAAATCTCCCTCTACACTGTCCCATCAAACACTCCCAGGGCAGGTATAGCACGGGTTAGATACAGAGTAAAGCTCCCTCTACACTGTCCCATCAAACACTCCCAGGGCAGGTACAGCTTGCGTTAGATACAGAGTAAAGCTCCCTCTACACTGTCCCATCAAACACTCCCAGGGCAGGTACAGCACGGGTTAGATACAGAGTAAAGCTCCCTCTACACTGTACCATCAAACATTCCCAGGGCAGGTACAGCACGGGTTAGATACAGAGTCAAGCTCCCTCTACACTGTCCCATCAAACACTCCCAGGGCAGGTACAGCATGGGTTAGATACAGAGTAAAGCTCCCTCTACACTGTCCCATTAAAAACCCCCAGGGCAGGTACAGCACGGGTTAGATACAGAGTAAAGCTCCCTCTACATTGTCCTATTAAAAACCCCCAGGGCAGGTACTGCACGGGTTAGATACAGAGTAAAGCTCCCTCTACACTGTCCCCTTCAAACACTCCCAGGGCAGGTACAGCACCCGTTAGATACAGAGTAAAGCTTCCTCTACATTGTCCCATCAAACACTCCCAGGGCAGGTACAGCACGGGTTAGATACACAGTAAAGCTCCCTCTACACTTTCCCATCAAACACTCCCAGGGCAGGTACAGCACGGGATAGATACAGAGTAAAGCTCCCTCTACACTGTCCCATCAGACACTCCCAGGGCAGGTACAGCACGGGTTAGATACTGAGTCAAGCTCCCTCTACACTGTCCCATCAAACACTCCCAGGGCAGGTACAGCACGGGTTAGATACAGAGCAAAGCTCCCTCTGCACTGTCCCTTCAAACACTCCCAGGGTAGGTACAGCATGGGTTAGATACAGAGTAAAGCTCCCTCTACACTGTCCCATCAAACACTACCAGGGCAGGTACAGCACGGGTTAGATACAGAGTAAAGCTCCCTCTACACTGTCCCATCAAACACTCCTAGGGCAGGTACAGCACGGGGTAGATACAGCGTAAAGCTCCCTCTACACTGTCCCATCAAACACTGCCAGGGCAGGTACAGCACGGGGTATATACAGAGTAAAGCTCCCTCTACACTGTCCCATCAAACACTCCCAGGGCAGGTACAGCACGGGTTAGTAACAGAGTATAGCTCCCTCTACACTGTCCCATCAAACACTCCCAGGGCAGGTACAGCACGGGTTAGATACAGAGTAAAGTTCCCTCTACACTGTCCCATCAAACACTCCCCCAGGGCAGGTACAACATGGGTAAGATACAGAGTAAAGCTCCCTCTACACTGTCCCATCAAACACTCCCAGGGCAGGTACAGCACGGGTTAGATACAGAGTAAAGCTCCCTCTGCACAGTCCCATCAAACACTCCCAGGGCAGGTACAGCACGGGTTAGATACAGAGTAAAGCTCCCTCTACACTGTCCCATGAAACACTCCCGGGGCAGGTACAGCATGGGTTAGATGCAGAGTAAAGCTCCCTCTACACTGTCCCATCAAACACTCCCAGAGCAGGTACAGCACGGGTTAGATACAGTATAAAGCTCCCTCTGCACTGTCCCATCAAACACTCGCAGGGCAGGTACAGCACGGGTTAGATACAGAGTAAAGCTCCCTCTACACTGTCACATCAAACACTCCCCCAGGGTAGGTACAATATGGATTAGATACAGAGTAAAGCTACCTCTACACTGTCCCAGCAAACACTCCCAGGGCAGGTACAGCACGGGTTAGACACAGAGTAAAGCTTCCTCTCCACTGTCCCCATCAAACATGCCCAGGGCAGGGACAGCACGGGTTAGATATAGAGTAAAGCTCCCTCTACGCTGTCCCATCAAACACTCCCAGGGCAGGTACAGCACGGGTTAGATACAGAGTGAAGCTCCCTCTACACAGTCCCATCAAACACTCCCAGGGTAGGTACAGCACGGGTTAGATACAGAGTAAAGTTCCCTCTACACTATCCCATCAAACACTCCCAGGGCAGGTACAGCACGGGTTAGATACAGAGTAAAGCTCCCTCTACACTGTCCCATCAAACACTCCCAGGGCAGATACAGCACGGGTTAGATACAGAGTAAAGCTCCCTCAAACATGTCCCATGAAACACTCCCGGGGCAGGTACAGCACGGGTTAGATACAGAGAAAAGCTCCTTCTACACTGTCCCCATCAAACAGTCCCAGGGCAGGTACAGCACGGGTTAGATACAGAGTCAAGCTCCCTCTACACTGTCCCATCAAACACTCCCAGGGCAGGGACAGCACGGGTTAGATACAGAGTAAAGCTCCCTCTACACTGTCCCATCAAACACTCCCAGGGCAGGTACAGCACGTGTTAGATAGAGAGTCAAGCTCCCTCTACACTGTCCCATGAAATACTCCCAGGGCAGGTACAGCACAGGTTAGATACAGAGTAAAGCTCCCTCTACACTGTCCCATCAAACACTCCCAGGGCAGGTACAGCACGGGTTAGATACAGAGTAAAGCTCCCTCTACACTGTCCCATCAAACACTCCCAGGGTAGGTACAGCACAGGGTTAAAAACAGAGTAAAGCTCCCTCTACACTGTCCCATGAAATACTCCCAGGGCAGGTACAGCACAGGTTAGATACAGAGTAAAGCACCCTCTACACTGTCCCATCAAACACTCCCAGGGCAGGTATAGCACGGGTTAGATACAGAGTAAAGCTCCCTCTACACTGTCCCATCAAACACTCCCAGGGCAGGTACAGCACGGGGTTAGATACAGAGTAAAGCTCCCTCGACACTGTCCCATCAAACACTCCCAGGGCAGGTACAGCACAGGTTAGATACAGAGTAAAGCTCCCTCTACACTGTCCCATCAAACACTCCCAGGGCAGGTACAGCAGGGGTTAGATACAGAGTAAATCTCCCTCGACACTGTCCCATCAAACACTCCCAGGGCAGGTATAGCACGGGTTAGATACAGAGTAAAGCTCCCTCTACACTGTCCCATCAAACACTCCCAGGGCAGGTACAGCTTGCGTTAGATACAGAGTAAAGCTCCCTCTACACTGTCCCATCAAACACTCCCAGGGCAGGTACAGCACGGGTTAGATACAGAGTAAAGCTCCCTCTGCACTGTACCATCAAACACTCCCAGGGCAGGTACAGCACGGGTTAGATACAGAGTCAAGCTCTCTCTACACTGTCCCATCAAACACTCCCAGGGCAGGTACAGCATGGGTTAGATACAGAGTAAAGCTCCCTCTACACTGTCCCATTAAAAACCCCCAGGGCAGGTACAGCACGGGTTAGATACAGAGTAAAGCTCCCTCTACATTGTCCTATTAAAAACCCTCAGGGCAGGTACTGCACGGGTTAGATACAGAGTAAAGCTCCCTCTACACTGTCCTATCAAACACTCCCAGGGCAGGTACAGCACGGGTTAGATACACAGTAAAGCTTCCTCTACACTGTCCCCTTCAAACACTCCCAGGGCAGGTACAGCACGGGTTAGATACAGAGTAAAGCTTCCTCTACAGTGTCCCATCAAACACTCCCAGGGCAGGTACAGCACGGGTTAGATACAGAGTAAAGCTCCCTCTACACTTTCCCATCAAACACTCCCAGGGCAGGTACAGCACGGGATAGATACAGAGTAAAGCTCCCTCTACACTGCCCCATCAGACACTCCCAGGGCAGGTACAGCACGGGGTAGATACAGCATAAAGCTCCCTCTACACTGTCCCATCAAACACTCCCAGGGCAGGTACAGCACGGGGTATATACAGAGTAAAGCTCCCTCTACACTGTCCCATCAAACACTCCCAGGGCAGGTACAGCACGGGTTAGTAACAGAGTATAGCTCCCTCTACACTGTCCCATCAAACACTCCCAGGGCAGGTACAGCACGGGTTAGATACAGAGTAAAGTTCCCTCTACACTGTCCCATCAAACACTCCCCCAGGGCAGGTACAACATGGGTAAGATACAGAGTAAAGCTCCCTCTACACTGTCCCATCAAACACTCCCAGGGCAGGTACAGCACGGGTTAGATACAGAGTAAAGCTCCCTCTACACTGTCCCCATCAAACATGCCCAGGGCAGGGACAGCACGGGTTAGATATAGAGTAAAGCTCCCTCTACACTGTCCCATCAAACACTCCCAGGGCAGGGACAGCACGGGTTAGATACAGAGTGAAGCGCCCTCTACACTGTCCCATCAAACACTCCCAGAGCAGGTACAGCACGGGGTTAGATACAGAGTACAGCTCCCTCTACACTGTCCCATCAAACTCTCCCAGGGCAGGCACAGCACGGGTTAGATACAGAGTAAAACTCCCTCTACACTGTCCCATCAAACACTCCCAGGGCAGGTACAGCACGGGTTAGATACAGAGTAAAACTCCCTCTACACTGTCCCATCAAACACTCCCAGGGCAGGTACAGCACGGGTTAGGTACCGAGTAAAACTCCCTCTACACTGTCCCATCAAACACTCCCAGGGCAGGTACAGCACGGGTTAGATACAGAGTAAAGCTCCCTCTACACTGTCCCCATCAAACATGCCCAGGGCAGGGACAGCACGGGTTAGATATAGAGTAAAGCTCCCTCTACACTGTCCCATCAAACATTCCCAGGGCAGGCACAGCACGGATTAGATACAGAGTGAAGCGCCCTCTACACTGTCCCATCAAACACTCCCAGAGCAGGTACAGCACGGGGTTAGATACAGAGTACAGCTCCCTCTACACTGTCCCATCAAACTCTCCCAGGGCAGGCACAGCACGGGTTAGATACAGAGTAAAACTCCCTCTACACTGTCCCATCAAACACTCCCAGGGCAGGTACAGCACGGGTTAGGTACCGAGTAAAACTCCCTCTACACTGTCCCATCAAACACTCCCAGGGCAGGTACAGCACGGGTTAGATACAGAGTAAAACTCCCTCTACACTGTCCCTTCAAACACTCCCAGGGCAGGTACAGCACGGGTTAGATACAGAGTAAAGCACCCTCTACACTGTCCCATCAAACAATCCCAGGGTAGATACAGCATGGGTTGGATACAGAGTAAAGCTCCCTCTACACTGTCCCATCAAACACTCCCAGGGCAGGTACAGCACGGGTTAGATACAGAGTAAAGCTCCCTCTACACTGTCCCATCAAACACTCCCAGGGCAGGTACAGCACGGGTTAGATACAGAGTAAAGCTCCCTCTACACTGTCCCCATCAAACACTCCCAGGGCAGGTACAGCACGAGTTAGGTACAGAGTAAAGCTCCCTCTACACTGTCCCATCAGACACTCCCAGGGCAAGTACAGCACGGGTTAGATACAGAGTAAAGCTCCCTCTACACTGTCCCATCAAACTCTCCCAGGGCAGGTACAGCACGGGTTAGATACAGAGTAAAATTCCCTCTACACTGTCCCATCAAACACTCCCAGGGCAGGTACAGCACGGGTTAGATACAGAGTAAAACTCCCTCTACACTGTCCCATCAAACACTCCCAGGGCAGGTACAGCACGGGTTAGATACAGAGTAAAGCTCCCTCTACACTGTCCCATCAAACACTCCCAGGGCAGGTACAGCACGGGTTAGATACAGAGTAAAGCTCCCTCTACACTGTCCCATCAAACACTCCCAGGGCAGGTACAGCACGGGTTAGATACAGAATAAAGCTCCCTCTGCACTGTCCCCATCAAACATGCCCAGGGCAGGTACAGCACGGGTTAGATATAGAGTAAAGCTCCCTCTACACTGTCCCATCAAACACTCCCAGGGCAGGTACAGCACGGGTTAGATACAGAGTAAAGCTCCCTCTACCATGTCCCATGAAACACTCCCAGGGCAGGTACAGCACGGGTTAGATACAGAGTAAAGCTCCCTCTACACTCTCCCATCAAACACTCCCAGGGCAGATACAGCACGGGTTAGATACAGAGTAAAGCTCCCTCTACCATGTCCCATGAAACACTCCCGGGGCAGGTACAGCACGGGTTAGATACAGAGTAAAGCTCCCTCTACACTGTCCCATCAAACACTCCCAGGGCAGGTACAGCACGGGTTAGATACAGTATAAAGCTCCCTCTGCACTGTCCCATCAAACACTCCCAGGGCAGGTACAGCACGGGTTAGATACAGAGTAAAACTCCCTCTACACTGTCCCATCAAACACTCCCAGGGCAGGTACAGCACGGGTTAGATACAGAGTAAAGCACCCTCTACACTGTCCCATCAAACACTCCCAGGGTAGATACAGCATGGGTTGGATACAGAGTAAAGCTCCCTCTACACTGTCCCATCAAACACTCCCAGGGCAGGTACAGCACGGGTTAGATACAGAGTAAAGCTCCCTCTACACTGTCCCATCAAACACTCCCAGGGCAGGTACAGCACGGGTTAGTAACAGAGTAAAGCTCCCTCTACACTGTCCCATCAAACACTCCCAGGGCAGGTACAGCACGGGTTAGATACAGATTAAAGCTCCCTCTACACTGTCCCCATCAAACACTCCCAGAGCAGGTACAGCACGAGTTAGGTACAGAGTAAAGCTCCCTCTACACTGTCCCATCAAACACTCCCAGGGCAGGTACAGCACAGGTTAGATACAGAGTATAGCTCCTTCTACACTGTACCCATCAAACACTCCCAGGGCAGGTACAGCACGGGTTAGATACAGAGTAAAGCTCCCTCTACCATGTCCCATGAAACACTCCCGGGGCAGGTACAGCACGGGTTAGATACAGTATAAAGCTCCCTCTGCACTGTCCCATCAAACACTCCCAGGGCAGGTACAGCACGGGTTAGATACAGAGTAAAACTCCCTCTACACTGTCCCATCAAACACTCCCAGGGCAGGTACAGCACGGGTTAGATACAGAGTAAAGCACCCTCTACACTGTCCCATCAAACACTCCCAGGGTAGATACAGCATGGGTTGGATACAGAGTAAAGCTCCCTCTACACTGTCCCATCAAACACTCCCAGGGCAGGTACAGCACGGGTTAGATACAGAGTAAAGCTCCCTCTACACTGTCCCATCAAACACTCCCAGGGCAGGTACAGCACGGGTTAGATACAGAGTAAAGCTCCCTCTACACTCTCCCATCAAACACTCCCAGGGCAGATACAGCACGGGTTAGATACAGAGTAAAGCTCCCTCTACCATGTCCCATGAAACACTCCCGGGGCAGGTACAGCACGGGTTAGATACAGAGTAAAGCTCCCTCTACACTGTCCCATCAAACACTCCCAGGGCAGGTACAGCACGGGTTAGATACAGTATAAAGCTCCCTCTGCACTGTCCCATCAAACACTCCCAGGGCAGGTACAGCACGGGTTAGATACAGAGTAAAGCTCCCTCTACACTGTCCCATCAGACAATCCCAGGGCAGGTACAGCACGGGTTAGATACTGAGTCAAGCTCCCTCTACACTGTCCCATCAAACACTCCCAGGGCAGGTACAGCACGGGTTAGATACAGAGCAAAGCTCCCTCTGCACTGTCCCTTCAAACACTCCCAGGGTAGGTACAGCATGGGTTAGATACAGAGTAAAGCTCCCTCTACACTGTCCCATCAAACACTACCAGGGCAGGTACAGCACGGGTTAGATACAGAGTAAAGCTCCCTCTACACTGTCCCATCAAACACTCCTAGGGCAGGTACAGCACGGGGTAGATACAGCGTAAAGCTCCCTCTACACTGTCCCATCAAACACTCCCAGGGCAGGTACAGCACGGGGTATATACAGAGTAAAGCTCCCTCTACACTGTCCCATCAAACACTCCCAGGGCAGGTACAGCACGGGTTAGTAACAGAGTATAGCTCCCTCTACACTGTCCCATCAAACACTCCCAGGGCAGGTACAGCACGGGTTAGATACAGAGTAAAGTTCCCTCTACACTGTCCCATCAAACACTCCCCCAGGGCAGGTACAACATGGGTAAGATACAGAGTAAAGCTCCCTCTACACTGTCCCATCAAACACTCCCAGGGCAGGTACAGCACGGGTTAGATACAGAGTAAAGCTCCCTCTGCACAGTCCCATCAAACACTCCCAGGGCAGGTACAGCACGGGTTAGATACAGAGTAAAGCTCCCTGTACACTGTCCCATCAAACACTCCCAGGGCAGATACAGCACGGGTTAGATACAGAGTAAAGCTCCCTCTACCATGTCCCATGAAACACTCCCGGGGCAGGTACAGCATGGGTTAGATGCAGGGTAAAGCTCCCTCTACACTGTCCCATCAAACACTCCCAGGGCAGGTACAGCACGGGTTAGATACAGTATAAAGCTCCCTCTGCACTGTCCCATCAAACACTCCCAGGGCAGGTACAGCACGGGTTAGATACAGAGTAAAGCTCCCTCTACACTGTCCCATCAAACACTCCCCCAGGGTAGGTACAATATGGATTAGATACAGAGTAAAGCTACCTCTACACTGTCCCATCAAACACTCCCAGGGCAGGTACAGCACGGGTTAGACACAGAGTAAAGCTTCCTCTACACTGTCCCCATCAAACATGCCCAGGGCAGGGACAGCACGGGTTAGATATAGAGTAAAGCTCCCTCTACGCTGTCCCATCAAACACTCCCAGGGCAGGTACAGCACGGGTTATATACAGAGTGAAGCTCCCTCTACACAGTCCCATCAAACACTCCCAGGGCAGGTACAGCACGGGTTAGATACAGAGAAAAGCTCCTTCTACACTGTCCCCATCAAACACTCCCAGGGCAGGTACAGCACGGGTTAGATACAGAGTCAAGCTCCCTCTACACTGTCCCATCAAACACTCCCAGGGCAGGGACAGCACGGGTTAGATACAGAGTAAAGCTCCCTCTACACTGTCCCATCAAGCACTCCCAGGGCAGGTACAGCACGTGTTAGATAGAGAGTCAAGCTCCCTCTACACTGTCCCATGAAATACTCCCAGGGCAGGTACAGCACAGGTTAGATACAGAGTAAAGCTCCCTCTACACTGTCCCATCAAACACTCCCAGGGCAGGTACAGCACGGGTTAGATACAGAGTAAAGCTCCCTCTACACTGTCCCATCAAACACTCCCAGGGTAGGTACAGCATGGGTTAGATACAGAGTAAAGCTCCCTCTACACTGTCCCATCAAACACTCCCAGGGCAGGTACAGCACGGGTTAGATACAGAGTAAAGCTCCCTCTACACTGTCCCATCAAACACTCCCAGGGCAGGTACAGCACGGGTTAGATACAGAGTAAAGCTGCCTCTACACTGTCCCATCAGACACTCCCAGGGCAGGTACAGCACGGGTTAGATACAGAGTAAAGCTCCCTCTACACTGTCCCTTCAAACACTCCCAGGGCAGGTACAGCACGGGTTAGATACAGAGTAAATCTCCCTCTACACTGTCCCATCAAACACTCCCAGGGCAGGTACAGCACGAGTTAGGTACAGAGTAAAGCTCCTTCTACACTGTCCCATCAAACACTCCCAGGGCAGGTACAGCACGGGTTAGATACAGAGTAAAGCTCCTTCTACATTGTCCCCATCAAACACTCCCAGGGCAGGTACAGCACGAGTTAGGTACAGAGTAAAGCTCCCTCTACACTGTCCCATCAAACACTCCCAGGGCAGGTACAGCACGGGTTAGATACAGAGTAAAGCTCCCTCTACACTGTCCCATCAAACACTCCCAGGGCAGGTACAGCACGTGTTAGATACAGAGTAAAGCTCCCTCTACACTGTCCCGTCAAACACTCCCAGGGCAGGTACAGCACGGGTTAGATACAGAGTAAAGCTCCCTCTACACTGTCCCATCAAACACTCCCAGGGCAGGTACAGCACGGGTTAGATACAGAGTAAATCTCCCTCTACACTGTCCCCATCAAACACTCCCAGGGCAGGTACAGCACGGGTTAGATACACAGTCAAGCTCCCTCTACACTGTCCCATCAAACACTCCCAGGGCAGGTACAGCACGGGTTTGGTACAGAGTAAATCTCCCTCTACACTGTCCCATCAAACACTCCCAGGGCAGGTACAGCACAGGGTTAGAAACAGAGTAAAGCTCCCTCTACACTGTCCCATGAAATACTCCCAGGGCAGGTACAGCACAGGTTAGATACAGAGTAAAGCACCCTCTACACTGTCCCATCAAACACTCCCAGGGCAGGTATAGCACGGGTTAGATACAGAGTTAAGATCCCTCTACACTGTCCCATCAAACACTCCCAGGGCAGGTACAGCACGGGGTTAGATACAGAGTAAAGCTCCCTCGACACTGTCCCATCAAACACTCCCAGGGCAGGTACAGCACAGGTTAGATACAGAGTAAAGCTCCCTCTACACTGTCCCATCAAACACTCCCAGGGCAGGTACAGCAGGGGTTAGATACAGAGTAAATCTCCCTCTACACTGTCCCATCAAACACTCCCAGGGCAGGTATAGCACGGGTTAGATACAGAGTAAAGCTCCCTCTACACTGTCCCATCAAACACTCCCAGGGCAGGTACAGCTTGCGTTAGATACAGAGTAAAGCTCCCTCTACACTGTCCCATCAAACACTCCCAGGGCAGGTACAGCACGGGTTAGATACAGAGTAAAGCTCCCTCTACACTGTACCATCAAACACTCCCAGGGCAGGTACAGCACGGGTTAGATACAGAGTCAAGCTCCCTCTACACTGTCCCATCAAACACTCCCAGGGCAGGTACAGCATGGGTTAGATACAGAGTAAAGCTCCCTCTACACTGTCCCATTAAAAACCCCCAGGGCAGGTACAGCACGGGTTAGATACAGAGTAAAGCTCCCTCTACATTGTCCTATTAAAAACCCCCAGGGCAGGTACTGCACGGGTTAGATACAGAGTAAAGCTCCCTCTACACTGTCCCCTTCAAACACTCCCAGGGCAGGTACAGCACCCGTTAGATACAGAGTAAAGCTTCCTCTACATTGTCCCATCAAACACTCCCAGGGCAGGTACAGCACGGGTTAGATACACAGTAAAGCTCCCTCTACACTTTCCCATCAAACACTCCCAGGGCAGGTACAGCACGGGATAGATACAGAGTAAAGCTCCCTCTACACTGTCCCATCAGACACTCCCAGGGCAGGTACAGCACGGGTTAGATACTGAGTCAAGCTCCCTCTACACTGTCCCATCAAACACTCCCAGGGCAGGTACAGCACGGGTTAGATACAGAGCAAAGCTCCCTCTGCACTGTCCCTTCAAACACTCCCAGGGTAGGTACAGCATGGGTTAGATACAGAGTAAAGCTCCCTCTACACTGTCCCATCAAACACTACCAGGGCAGGTACAGCACGGGTTAGATACAGAGTAAAGCTCCCTCTACACTGTCCCATCAAAGACTCCTAGGGCAGGTACAGCACGGGGTAGATACAGCGTAAAGCTCCCTCTACACTGTCCCATCAAACACTGCCAGGGCAGGTACAGCACGGGGTATATACAGAGTAAAGCTCCCTCTACACTGTCCCATCAAACACTCCCAGGGCAGGTACAGCACGGGTTAGTAACAGAGTATAGCTCCCTCTACACTGTCCCATCAAACACTCCCAGGGCAGGTACAGCACGGGTTAGATACAGAGTAAAGTTCCCTCTACACTGTCCCATCAAACACTCCCCCAGGGCAGGTACAACATGGGTAAGATACAGAGTAAAGCTCCCTCTACACTGTCCCATCAAACACTCCCAGGGCAGGTACAGCACGGGTTAGATACAGAGTAAAGCTCCCTCTGCACAGTCCCATCAAACACTCCCAGGGCAGGTACAGCACGGGTTAGATACAGAGTAAAGCTCCCTCTACACTGTCCCATGAAACACTCCCGGGGGAGGTACAGCATGGGTTAGATGCAGAGTAAAGCTCCCTCTACACTGTCCCATCAAACACTCCCAGGGCAGGTACAGCACGGGTTAGATACAGTATAAAGCTCCCTCTGCACTGTCCCATCAAACACTCCCAGGGCAGGTACAGCACGGGTCAGATACAGAGTAAAGCTCCCTCTACACTGTCCCATCAAACACTCCCCCAGGGTAGGTACAATATGGATTAGATACAGAGTAAAGCTACCTCTACACTGTCCCATCAAACACTCCCAGGGCAGGTACAGCACGGGTTAGACACAGAGTAAAGCTTCCTCTCCACTGTCCCCATCAAACATGCCCAGGGCAGGGACAGCACGGGTTAGATATAGAGTAAAGCTCCCTCTACGCTGTCCCATCAAACACTCCCAGGGCAGGTACAGCACGGGTTAGATACAGAGTGAAGCTCCCTCTACACAGTCCCATCAAACACTCCCAGGGCAGGTACAGCACGGGTTAGATACAGAGTAAAGTTCCCTCTACACTATCCCATCAAACACTCCCAGGGCAGGTACAGCACGGGTTAGATACAGAGTAAAGCTCCCTCTACACTGTCCCATCAAACACTCCCAGGGCAGATACAGCACGGGTTAGATACAGAGTAAAGCTCCCTCTAACATGTCCCATGAAACACTCCCGGGGCAGGTACAGCACGGGTTAGATACAGAGAAAAGCTCCTTCTACACTGTCCCCATCAAACAGTCCCAGGGCAGGTACAGCACGGGTTAGATACAGAGTCAAGCTCCCTCTACACTGTCCCATCAAACACTCCCAGGGCAGGGACAGCACGGGTTAGATACAGAGTAAAGCTCCCTCTACACTGTCCCATCAAACACTCCCAGGGCAGGTACAGCACGTGTTAGATAGAGAGTCAAGCTCCCTCTACACTGTCCCATGAAATACTCCCAGGGCAGGTACAGCACAGGTTAGATACAGAGTAAAGCTCCCTCTACACTGTCCCATCAAACACTCCCAGGGCAGGTACAGCACGGGTTAGATACAGAGTAAAGCTCCCTCTACACTGTCCCATCAAACACTCCCAGGGTAGGTACAGCACAGGGTTAAAAACAGAGTAAAGCTCCCTCTACACTGTCCCATGAAATACTCCCAGGGCAGGTACAGCACAGGTTAGATACAGAGTAAAGCACCCTCTAGACTGTCCCATCAAACACTCCCAGGGCAGGTATAGCACGGGTTAGATACAGAGTAAAGCTCCCTCTACACTGTCCCATCAAACACTCCCAGGGCAGGTACAGCACGGGGTTAGATACAGAGTAAAGCTCCCTCGACACTGTCCCATCAAACACTCCCAGGGCAGGTACAGCACAGGTTAGATACAGAGTAAAGCTCCCTCTACACTGTCCCATCAAACACTCCCAGGGCAGGTACAGCAGGGGTTAGATACAGAGTAAATCTCCCTCGACACTGTCCCATCAAACACTCCCAGGGCAGGTATAGCACGGGTTAGATACAGAGTAAAGCTCCCTCTACACTGTCCCATCAAACACTCCCAGGGCAGGTACAGCTTGCGTTAGATACAGAGTAAAGCTCCCTCTACACTGTCCCATCAAACACTCCCAGGGCAGGTACAGCACGGGTTAGATACAGAGTAAAGCTCCCTCTGCACTGTACCATCAAACACTCCCAGGGCAGGTACAGCACGGGTTAGATACAGAGTCAAGCTCTCTCTACACTGTCCCATCAAACACTCCCAGGGCAGGTACAGCATGGGTTAGATACAGAGTAAAGCTCCCTCTACACTGTCCCATTAAAAACCCCCAGGGCAGGTACAGCACGGGTTAGATACAGAGTAAAGCTCCCTCTACATTGTCCTATTAAAAACCCCCAGGGCAGGTACTGCACGGGTTAGATACAGAGTAAAGCTCCCTCTACACTGTCCTATCAAACACTCCCAGGGCAGGTACAGCACGGGTTAGATACACAGTAAAGCTTCCTCTACACTGTCCCCTTCAAACACTCCCAGGGCAGGTACAGCACGGGTTAGATACAGAGTAAAGCTTCCTCTACAGTGTCCCATCAAACACTCCCAGGGCAGGTACAGCACGGGTTAGATACAGAGTAAAGCTCCCTCTACACTTTCCCACCAAACACTCCCAGGGCAGGTACAGCACGGGATAGATACAGAGTAAAGCTCCCTCTACACTGCCCCATCAGACACTCCCAGGGCAGGTACAGCACGGGGTAGATACAGCATAAAGCTCCCTCTACACTGTCCCATCAAACACTCCCAGGGCAGGTACAGCACGGGGTATATACAGAGTAAAGCTCCCTCTACACTGTCCCATCAAACACTCCCAGGGCAGGTACAGCACGGGTTAGTAACAGAGTATAGCTCCCTCTACACTGTCCCATCAAACACTCCCAGGGCAGGTACAGCACGGGTTAGATACAGAGTAAAGTTCCCTCTACACTGTCCCATCAAACACTCCCCCAGGGCAGGTACAACATGGGTAAGATACAGAGTAAAGCTCCCTCTACACTGTCCCATCAAACACTCCCAGGGCAGGTACAGCACGGGTTAGATACAGAGTAAAGCTCCCTCTACACTGTCCCCATCAAACATGCCCAGGGCAGGGACAGCACGGGTTAGATATAGAGTAAAGCTCCCTCTACACTGTCCCATCAAACACTCCCAGGGCAGGGACAGCACGGGTTAGATACAGAGTGAAGCGCCCTCTACACTGTCCCATCAAACACTCCCAGAGCAGGTACAGCACGGGGTTAGATACAGAGTACAGCTCCCTCTACACTGTCCCATCAAACTCTCCCAGGGCAGGCACAGCACGGGTTAGATACAGAGTAAAACTCCCTCTACACTGTCCCATCAAACACTCCCAGGGCAGGTACAGCACGGGTTAGATACAGAGTAAAACTCCCTCTACACTGTCCCATCAAACACTCCCAGGGCAGGTACAGCACGGGTTAGGTACCGAGTAAAACTCCCTCTACACTGTCCCATCAAACACTCCCAGGGCAGGTACAGCACGGGTTAGATACAGAGTAAAACTCCCTCTACACTGTCCCATCAAACACTCCCAGGGCAGGTACAGCACGGGTTAGATACAGAGTAAAGCTCCCTCTACACTGTCCCCATCAAACATGCCCAGGGCAGGGACAGCACGGGTTAGATATAGAGTAAAGCTCCCTCTACACTGTCCCATCAAACACTCCCAGGGCAGGCACAGCACGGATTAGATACAGAGTGAAGCGCCCTCTACACTGTCCCATCAAACACTCCCAGAGCAGGTACAGCACGGGGTTAGATACAGAGTACAGCTCCCTCTACACTGTCCCATCAAACTCTCCCAGGGCAGGCACAGCACGGGTTAGATACAGAGTAAAACTCCCTCTACACTGTCCCATCAAACACTCCCAGGGCAGGTACAGCACGGGTTAGGTACCGAGTAAAACTCCCTCTACACTGTCCCATCAAACACTCCCAGGGCAGGTACAGCACGGGTTAGATACAGAGTAAAACTCCCTCTACACTGTCCCTTCAAACACTCCCAGGGCAGGTACAGCACGGGTTAGATACAGAGTAAAGCACCCTCTAAACTGTCCCATCAAACAATCCCAGGGTAGATACAGCATGGGTTGGATACAGAGTAAAGCTCCCTCTACACTGTCCCATCAAACACTCCCAGGGCAGGTACAGCACGGGTTGATACAGAGTAAAGCTCCCTCTACACTGTCCCATCAAACACTCCCAGGGCAGGTACAGCACGGGTTAGATACAGAGTAAAGCTCCCTCTACACTGTCCCCATCAAACACTCCCAGGGCAGGTACAGCACGAGTTAGGTACAGAGTAAAGCTCCCTCTACACTGTCCCATCAGACACTCCCAGGGCAAGTACAGCACGGGTTAGATACAGAGTAAAGCTCCCTCTACACTGTCCCATCAAACTCTCCCAGGGCAGGTACAGCACGGGTTAGATACAGAGTAAAATTCCCTCTACACTGTCCCATCAAACACTCCCAGGGCAGGTACAGCACGGGTTAGATACAGAGTAAAACTCCCTCTACACTGTCCCATCAAACACTCCCAGGGCAGGTACAGCACGGGTTAGATACAGAGTAAAGCACCCTCTACACTGTCCCATCAAACACTCCCAGGGTAGATACAGCATGGGTTGGATACAGAGTAAAGCTCCCTCTACACTGTCGCATCAAACACTCCCAGGGCAGGTACAGCACGGGTTAGATACAGAGTAAAGCTCCCTCTACACTGTCCCATCAAACACTCCCAGGGCAGGTACAGCACGGGTTAGATACAGAGTAAAGCTCCCTCTACACTGTCCCATCAAACACTCACAGGGCAGGTACAGCACGGGTTAGATACAGAATAAAGCTCCCTCTGCACTGTCCCCATCAAACATGCCCAGGGCAGGTACAGCACGGGTTAGATATAGAGTAAAGCTCCCTCTACACTGTCCCATCAAACACTCCCAGGGCAGGTACAGCACGGGTTAGATACAGAGTAAAGCTCCCTCTACACAGTCCCATCAAACACTCCCAGGGCAGGTACAGCACGGGTTAGATACAGAGTAAAGCTCCCTCTACACTCTCCCATCAAACACTCCCAGGGCAGATACAGCACGGGTTAGATACAGAGTAAAGCTCCCTCTACCATGTCCCATGAAACACTCCCGGGGCAGGTACAGCACGGGTTAGATACAGAGTAAAGCTCCCTCTACACTGTCCCATCAAACACTCCCAGGGCAGGTACAGCACGGGTTAGATACAGTATAAAGCTCCCTCTGCACTGTCCCATCAAACACTCCCAGGGCAGGTACAGCACGGGTTAGATACAGAGTAAAACTCCCTCTACACTGTCCCATCAAACACTCCCAGGGCAGGTACAGCACGGGTTAGATACAGAGTAAAGCACCCTCTACACTGTCCCATCAAACACTCCCAGGGTAGATACAGCATGGGTTGGATACAGAGTAAAGCTCCCTCTACACTGTCCCATCAAACACTCCCAGGGCAGGTACAGCACGGGTTAGATACAGAGTAAAGTTCCCTCTACACTGTCCCATCAAACACTCCCCCAGGGCAGGTACAACATGGGTAAGATACAGAGTAAAGCTCCCTCTACACTGTCCCATCAAACACTCCCAGGGCAGGTACAGCACGGGTTAGATACAGAGTAAAGCTCCCTCTACACTGTCCCCATCAAACATGCCCAGGGCAGGGACAGCACGGGTTAGATATAGAGTAAAGCTCCCTCTACACTGTCCCATCAAACACTCCCAGGGCAGGGACAGCACGGGTTAGATACAGAGTGAAGCGCCCTCTACACTGTCCCATCAAACACTCCCAGAGCAGGTACAGCACGGGGTTAGATACAGAGTACAGCTCCCTCTACACTGTCCCATCAAACTCTCCCAGGGCAGGCACAGCACGGGTTAGATACAGAGTAAAACTCCCTCTACACTG
>NW_028225185.1:36610165-36707665 GCF_052327205.1 Somniosus microcephalus
ACCATTCCCTTGTGCTGCGCTGGGCTCTGCTGGGTTGGCCTGGACTGCTCTGTTGTGTTCAGGGCTGGTGTGTGGTGTGCTGTTCCCTGCTGGGCTCTGCTGGTCTGCGGTGTGCTGTTCCCTGCTGGGCTCTGCTGATCTGTGGTGTGCTGGGCTCTGCTGGTCTTTTGTGTGCTGTTCTCTGCTGATCTGTGGTGTGCTGTTTTCTGCTGGGCTCTGCTGACCTGTGCTGTGCTGGGCTCTGCTGGTCTTTTGTGTGCTGTTCTCTGCTGATCTGTGGTGTGCTGTTCCCTGCTGGTCTGCGGTGTGCTGTCCTCTGATGGGCTCTGCTGGTCTGTGGTGAGCTGGGCTCTGCTGGTCTTTTGTGTGCTGTTCTCTGCTGGTCTGTGGTGTGCTGTTCTCTGATGGGCTCTGCTGGTCTTTTGTGTGCTGTTCTCTGATGGGCTCTGCTGGTCTGTGGTGAGCTGGGCTCTGCTGGTCTTTTGTGTGCTGTTCTCTGCTGGTCTGTGGTGTAATGTTCTCTGCTGGGTTCTGCTGGTCTGTGGTGAGCTGCGCTCTGCTGGTCTGTGGGCTGCTGGATTCTGTTGGGTTCTGCTGGTCTGTGCTGTGCTGTTCTCTGCTGGGCTCTACTGGTCTATCTGCTCCTGTTTTTCTATCAGTAAATGTTTCCATTCTAATATGGTCCCAGGTTATCCCTCAAAATCTCAATTCATATCATTCCACCCAAAGAACAGATTTGAAATTTCAACCTCCACACTCCTCCCCTCCCCACCACATATAAAATCAACTGGTTTGAAGTCCGCTAAACGTCGGTGAATAGGAATTTGAAATTACCGTTTCTGTTTCACTTTTGAGTCTTTTTAACAAGTGGGAAAGATCCGTGGAATATTGGTCTGTGATCAGAGCATCCTCCATTACCTGGGAAAGGAAAGACAGAGAGAGTTAGGGGGGAGTGAGAGAGAGAGAGAGAGACAGAGAGAGACAGAGAGAGAGAGAGAGGGGGAGAGAGAGACAGAGAGAGAGAGAGAGAGAGAGACAGAGAGAGAGAGAGAGAGAGACAGAGAGAGAGACAGAGACAGAGAGAGAAAGAGAGACAAAGACAGAGAGAGAGACAGAGAGAGAGAGAGAGAGACAGAGACAGAGAGAGAGAGACAGACAGAGAGAGAGAGAGAGACAGAGAGAGAGAGAGACAGAGACAGAGAAAGAGATAATCTATTAGAGACACATGGAGAGGGACAGATGGAGAGATAGAGAGAATGAGAGATAGAAAGAGACAAACTGGGAGAGACAACAACACTCACACACACACTCACTCACACACACTCACACACACACTCTCACTAAAACACACACACACACACACACACACTCACACACACACACACTCACACACACACACACACTCACACACACTCACACACACACACACTCACACACACACACTCACTAACACACACTCACACACACTCTCTCTCACACACACACACACACTCACACTCACACACACACACACTCACTAACACACACTCACACACACACACTCACACACACTCTCTCTCACTCTCTCTCACACACACACACACACACACACACACACACTCACACTCACACTCACACTCACTCACTCACACTCACACACTCACACACACACTCTCTCTCTCTCACACACACTCACACACACACTCACACTCTCTCTCTCTCACACACACTCACACACACACTCACACTCACACACTCACACTCACACTCACACACACTCACTCACACTCACACACACTCACACACACTCTCTCTCTCTCACACACACACTCACATTCACACACACTCACACTCACACACACACACTCACACACACTGACAGCACTGTGACCTCGCCCCCTGTACTTACACACTTAGTGAGATTGACTGTGATGAGGTTCAGGGTGTTCTGGACCTTCCTCCCAAACGCTCCCAGCGTCCCCTCGGTCGCATTCCCCAGCACCTGGGAGAACAGCTGAAACTCTGCTCGAACCAGCGCTCGTCTCTCGGGGACCTGGAGTTACAGAGAATAAGGTGAGAGCTCGGGGGATGGCGGAGGGGGGGTTGGGGGGGTGGGTGGGGGGGAGGTGGGTGGGGGGGGAGGGGCTCAAACCTCAGCAACCCCTGAGCGCGCGACCCAAACCCCCTCCCCTCAGTGACCCTGGGGCTGGGACAGTAACGGGGGCTTCAGTCACATCAGCGGCCCCATCCCATTACAGAGGCCTGGATTCCCGGATCGCGAAGGGGGCGGATTGGAGTCAAGCGTTCCGGTGTCGCTGTGTGAAGGGGCTGGGTCTACGATAAGAAGGCATTCGGGACACTTGCCTTTATTAGCCGAGGCACAGAATACAAGAGCAGGGAGGTTGTGCTTGAACTGTATAAATCACTAGTTAGGCCACAGCTAGAATACTGTGTGACGTGAATCTTGTCATTAATGTGGAAATAACTTATGAAATAATACTGAGCGGCCTGCTGGTGGCGCTGTCCAGGGAGAGTATAAATACTCGGGCACGGGCCCAGCTTGCGCAGGACATTCTTTAACAGGAACTAGTGAAGGACACAACTAGACCTCCATGTTGTAAAACAGTTGATTAAAGCTCTGTTTAACGCTTAGACCGAGTGCCTAGTAGTTTTCTTACGTCACTGCGTACAGTTCTGGTCACCACATTATAGGAAGGATGTGATCGCACTAGAGAGGGTGCAGAGGAGATTGCCGAGGATGTTGCTGGGACTGGAGAATTTCAGCGATGAGGAAGGATTGGAGAGGCTGGGGTTGTTGTCTCTGGAACAGAGGAGGCTGAGGGGAGATTTAATTGAGGTGTATAAAATGATGAGGGGGCCCTGTATAGAGTGGATAGGAAGGACCTATTGCCCTGAGCAGAGAGGCCACTAACCAGAGGGCAGAGATTTAAAGTCATTGGGAGAAGGATTAGAGGGGAGTTGAGGAGAACTTTCTTCACCCAGAGGGTGGTGGGGGTCTGGAACTCACTGCCTGAAACTTAATTGAAACTTATAAAATTCTAACAGGACTGGACAGACTAGATGCAGGAAGGATGTTCCCGATGGCCGGGGAGTCCAGAACCAGGGGTCACAGTCTAAGGATAAGGGGTAAGCCATTTAGGACAGAGATGAGGAGGAATTTCTTCACCCAGAGAGTGGTGAACCTGTGGAATTCTCTACCACAGAAGGCAGTGGAGGCCAATTCATTAAATATATTCAAGAAGGAGTTCGATATAGTTCTTAAGGCTAAAGGGATCAAGGGATATGGGGAGAAAGCAGGGACAGGGTACTGAATTTGGATGATCAGCCATGATCGCATTGAATGGCGGAGCGGGCTCGAGGGGCCGAATGGCCGACTCCTGCTCCTGTCTTCTATGTTTCTATGTGGTCGAGGCAGAAACCCTCATCACCTTTAAAAAGTACTTGGCTACGCACTCGAAGCGCCGTAACCTACAGGGCTACGGACCGAGAGCTGGAAAGTGGGATTAGGGCTGGGATAGCTCTTTGTCGGCCGGCACGGACACGGTGGGCCAAATGGCCTCCTTCCGTGCCGTGAATTTCTCGGATTCGCTGAATCGAAGGAACGGGGTAAACACTCACGCTTAGGTCCTTCAGCTCATCAAACGAGGCCAGCAGTGGATTGGCGTCGGGGCGGGCCTGAGGGAGGGAAGAGAAGCACAGTTAGAGGCTGACGTATTAAAACTCACTCCGCACTTGGCTCGACTATAAAGCAAGGCTTTAATCAACTTGTTTCAGAACATGGAGCTCTAGTTGTAATTCACTAGTTCCTTGTCTTACAAAATGTCCCTGTGCAAGCTGGGCCCACGCCCAAGTATTTATACTCCTTGGACGGCGCCGCCAGCTGGTCGTCCAGCGTTATTTCATGAGTTGTTTCTTTATGATGATGAGATTTATGACAGAGGCCGCCTCCGAACGGAATATAACCCCAACGGAACGAGCAGGAGAAAACTCGACATTCCCGAACGGTGGCTCTGAGCTGAAAGGATGGAGCAGATTTAGGGGGTGGGGGAGGAGGGACTCACGGCCGAGAGTGTCGGACTGGACCAGGGCAGGGGAGAGCCGGAGAGAGGAGTAGGTTCATCGTCAGCAACAACCTGCATTTATATAGCGCCTTGGATGCCCCAAGAGGCTTCACAGGAGCATAAATCAGATAGAATTTGACCCCGAGCCACGTAAGGAGATAATAGGGAGAGGTGACCAAAAGCTGGGTCAAAGAGTTCGGTTTTAAGGAGCGTCTTAAAGGAGTTGAGAGAGAGGCAGAGAGGTTTAGGGAGGGAATTCCAGAGCTCCGGGGCCCTGGCGCGGTCGCCAATGGCGGAGGGAAAGAAATCGGGGGGATGCGCGAGAGGCCACAGTTGGAGGAGCGCAGAGATCTGGGAGGGTTGGAGGAGGTTACAGAGAGAGGAGGCCACGGAGGGATCTGAACACGAGGATGGAGAATTTTAAAATCGAGGCGTTGCTGGACTGGGAGCCAATGTAGGTCAGCGAGCACATTGGGGTTGATGGGTGAACGGAACTCGGTGAGAGTTAGGATCAACAAATCTTTGAAAAGGCTGCGGGACGTAGGAGGAAGCAGCGAGCGAGGGAGGGGAGGGGTCCCACAGTTCGGAGGTCTCTGGGGTGGGAGGAGTTGGGGTCGGTGACGGCGAGGTGGGACTCGTCCCCAGCGCGGTGAGGATGTGGGATTCGGAGCTTGGGAGGAACGAGGGAGGAGAGTTGAGAGGAACAGTGATGGTGAGCATTTCCTTGTGTGTGTGAGAGAGCGTGGGGTTAGCAAACCCTTCCCAGATACGGGAATGGGGGGATTCAAGCCTGGGGACCGTCTCTGGCCTGGTGACTGAGGTCCGTTGAGGGGAGGAGAGTTTGGAACGGAAGAGGGGACTGAGATTCTCGGGAGGGAGATTCAGCGAGGGAGGGAAGGGGTGGTGAGAGTTCCATTGGAGGTCAGAGGAGAGAGAGAGCATGAGGGCAAGAGGGGCAACAGATGGAGAGGGACTGAGGGTAGGGGCCTCAGAGAGAAGCAGGGTGGGGGGGGGGGCGGGGGGGTTATTCAGATGGGGGGAGGCCTGAAGATTCTGACGTGTTGCAGGAAAGGGACTCTTTTCGGGGGAGATAGTTCCGCATTTCCTTTGTGTGAAGAAGTGCTTCCTGACATCACCCCTGAACGGCCTGGCTCTAACTTTAAGGTGGCGCCCCCTTGTTCTGGACTCTCGCCGCCCCACCAGAGGAGATAGTTCGTCTATCAATGTCCCATTGCAATTTCCCGCAGGGCTACGGGGAAAGGGCAGGGGGGTGTGGGACTAGCTGAAATGCTCTCGCAGAGAGCTGGCACGGGCTCGACGGGCCGAATGGCCTCCTTCTGTGCTGTAACCATTCTCTGATTCTATCTACACTACTTACTGTGCCACTGACCTTAGCATCGTCAGCGAACTTCGATATAAGGCTCTCTGTTCCTTCATTTAAGTCATTGAGCAATATACTGAAAAGCTGAGGTCCCAGTACAGAGCCGTGGAGGACACCACTAGTCACATCCAGTCAATAGGAGCACATCCCCATTGTCCCTACTCCCTGTCTCCTACCACCGAAACAATTCCCGACCCATGGCAATAGGTTGCCTCCAATTCCAAGCACTCTCATTTTTGCTAACAACCTCTTGTGTGGAACCATATCAAATGCCTTCAGCAAGTCCATATGAATAACATCCATCGACACTCCCTTATCTAGCGCTTGAGTTACAACCTCAAACAAATCAACTAGGTCAGTTAGACAGGAGGAGATGTTAGTTAGACGGGGGAGATGTTAGTTAGACACGGGGAGATGTTAGTTAGACATGGGGAGATGTTAGTTAGACACGGGGAGATGTTAGTTAGACAGGGGGAGATGTTAGTTAGACACGGGGAGATGTTAGTTAGACAGGAGATGTTAGTTAGACACGGGGAGATGTTAGTTAGACACGGGGAGATGTTAGTTAGACACGGGGAGATGTTAGTTAGACACGGGGAGATGTTAGTTAGACAGGGGGAGATGTTAGTTAGACACGGGGAGATGTTAGTTAGACAGGAGGAGATGTTAGTTAGACAGGGGGAGATGTTAGTTAGACATGGGGAGATGTTAGTTAGACAGGAGGAGATGTTAGTTAGACACGGGGAGATGTTAGTTAGACACGGGGAGATGTTAGTTAGACAGGAGGAGATGTTAGTTAGACACGGGGAGATGTTAGTTAGACACGGGGAGATGTTAGTTAGACATGGGGAGATGTTAGTTAGACACGGGGAGATGTTAGTTAGACACGGGGAGATGTTAGTTAGACACGGGGAGATGTGAGTTAGACAGGAGGAGATGTTAGTTAGACACGGGGAGATGTTAGTTAGACATGGGGAGATGTTAGTTAGACAGGAGGAGATGTTAGTTAGACACGGGGAGATGTTAGTTAGACATGGGGAGATGTTAGTTAGACAGGAGGAGATGTTAGTTAGACACGGGGAGATGTTAGTTAGACATGGGGAGATGTTAGTTAGACAGGAGGAGATGTTAGTTAGACAGGGGGAGATGTTAGTTAGACACGGGGAGATGTTAGTTAGACAGGAGGAGATGTTAGTTAGACACGGGGAGATGTTAGTTAGACACGGGGAGATGTTAGTTAGACAGGAGGAGATGTTAGTTAGACACGGGGAGATGTTAGTTAGACACGGGGGAGATGTTAGTTAGACATGGGGAGATGTTAGTTAGACACGGGGAGATGTTAGTTAGACACGGGGAGATGTTAGTTAGACACGGGGAGATGTTAGTTAGACACGGGGAGATGTTAGTTAGACAGGGGGAGATGTTAGTTAGACACGGGGAGATGTTAGTTAGACACGGGGAGATGTTAGTTAGACACGGGGAGATGTTAGTTAGACACGGGGAGATGTTAGTTAGACACGGGGAGATGTTAGTTAGACACGGGGAGATGTTAGTTAGACAGGAGGAGATGTTAGTTAGACACGGGGAGATGTTAGTTAGACACGGGGAGATGTTAGTTAGACACGGGGAGATGTTAGTTAGACACGGGGAGATGTTAGTTAGACACGGGGAGATGTTAGTTAGACACGGGGAGATGTTAGTTAGACACGGGGAGATGTTAGTTAGACAGGAGGAGATGTTAGTTAGACACGGGGAGATGTTAGTTAGACACGGGGAGATGTTAGTTAGACACGGGGAGATGTTAGTTAGACACGGGGAGATGGTAGTTAGACACGGGGAGATGTTAGTTAGACACGGGGAGATGTTAGTTAGACACGGGGAGATGTTAGTTAGACACGGGGAGATGTTAGTTAGACACGGGGAGATGTTAGTTAGACAGGAGGAGATGTTAGTTAGACACGGGGAGATGTTAGTTAGACACGGGGAGATGTTAGTTAGACACGGGGAGATGTTAGTTAGACACGGGGAGATGTTAGTTAGACACGGGGAGATGTTAGTTAGACACGGGGAGATGTTACCTTGGCAGGAGGAGATGGAGATTCAGCCATTAATTCGCTGTCCCTTATGTAGTGATTCCGGGCTTGCTGGAAGATCCTCATGATGGCAGGAGGCAGGGTCCTGAAGATGGATAAATTACAGCTCCCCTGGTCCGATGTCCCTTTTGTCGTACCTGCGACCCGACTGCACAGCAGCAGCGTGACAGCGACTGAGAGGAGGGTGATTCTGGCACCGATCTCCATCCTGAATGGGGCTGGGTAACGGAAACGAAAGCTTCTCGGATCAAAGCGCACTCTGCGAAAACGTCACCGGGCGGGGGTTCGAAGACGAGACCTTTCCGCTCCTTGCGTCGAGAAAACCGCCGGCTGTCTGATCTCAGCTCGAAGTCGGAGACAGCTCTGGTCCTGTCCTCTTCAGCCTCGCTCGCCTCTCTGACCTGCTCCATCTCCCCGACTGTTTTATATCTTCTTCAGGAGGCGGAAAAACCCCCTCAAGTCTCTGAAATAAAAAGTAAAAAAATGGGCAGTTTAATTTCCGGTGATGTAAGGGGATGCCAGTTTGATCATTAAGGGAAATCAAGAGAGAGAAGTTCAGAAACTGAAAGCTGTCGATTGGGGAGGCTGATGGATGTCCGTGGGATGGAGTGTGAGCAAGAGTGTGAAAGTGAAATTGTCCAGCGCCCCTCACTGGGCTATCGCACTCCCTGCACGTGGGGAATCTCAGCTTCCCTTGAAGTCAATGAAGCTAAAGGGGACAGTGGGCAACACGACAATGGAAGAGTGTGTGCAGCAACAACTTGCATTTATATAGCGCCTTTAACGTAGTAAAATGCCCCGCCGTTTCATAGCTGCATCAGCCAGGCAAACAATTTGACACCGAGCCAACATAAGGAGATGTTAGAGACAGGCGCCCCAAAAGCTGGGTCGCAGAGGTCAGCGAAGATTCACCAGGCTGACACCTGGGATGGCAGGAATGACGTATGAGGAGAGATTGGGTCGATTGGGCTTATACTCGCTGGAGTTTAGAAGAATGGGAGGGGATCGCATTGAAACTTATAAAATTCTGACAGGACTGGACAGACTAGATGCAGGAAGGATGTTCCCGATGGCGGGGGTGTCCAGAACCAGGGGTCACAGTCTAAGGATAAGGGGTAAGCCATTTAGGACTGAGATGAGGAGGAATTTCTTCACCCAGAGAGTGGTGAACCTGTGGAATTCTCTACCACAGAAGGCAGTTGAGGCCAATTCATTAAAAATATTCAAGAAGGAGTTGGATATATTTCTTAAGGCTAAAGGGATCAAGGGATATGGGGAGAAGGCAGGGACAGGGTACTGAATTTGGATGATCAGCCATGATCGCATTGAATGGCGGAGCAGGCTCGAGGGGCCGAATGGCCTACTCCTGCTCCTATCTTCTATGTTTCTATGTTTCAACGAACGTCTTAAAGGAGGAGAGAGAGACGCGGAGAGGTTTAGGGAGGGAATTCCAGAGCTCGGGGGCCCTGGCGCGGTCGCCAATGGCGGAGCGATGGAAATCGGGGGGGGAGGGGGTTGCGCGAGAGGCCGGAATTGGAAGAGCGTGGAGATCTCGGAGGGGTTGTAGGAGGTTACAGAGAGAGGGAGAGGGCGAGGAGGCCACGGAGGGATTTGAAAACGAGGATGGAGAATTTTAACATGGAGGCGTTGGGGGGACTGGGAGCCAGTGTAGGTCAGCGAGCAGAGGGGAGGGTGATGGGTGAACGGGACTGGGTGCGAGTTGAGACGTGGGGGGCAACAGAGTTTTAGATGAGCTGATGGCTACGGAGAGCGGAAGGTTGGAGGCCGGGCGGGAGAGCGTCGGAATAATCGAGTCCGGAGGTCTCGAGCGAATCGTGCGACACACACTTCCACCTCTTAGCAAAGTTTGGTTGCTTAGATAGGTTGGGCAACATCGAGCCCTGGGAAGGGCTGTCTCATTGTAAGATCCGGATCACAGGCTCACACACAGATTACCCAACAGGGCTTTAGAAGTTATAAGGCTTTTATTAAAGAGCTAGGGGGAAAAGTTCAGTTGTTTGCGCCTCCTGTTAGCGCCTTAAGAGGGCGCCAATTAGGGCGCAAAGCAACTAGCGCCCGGGCGCGGAGATGTTTGCGCCTCTCGCAAAATTAATTAGACATTTTGCGGCGGCGCTAAACACTCCCGCCACGATCTCCTGCGCCGGCAGATTGTGACGTCAGTCGAGTGCGCAACGCCCCAGACCGGATATTGAGTGGCGCCCCCTGCCTTACCGCCTGCCGCTAGCAACGACAGGTTGAGGGGAGCGTTTTGCGGTCGGGAAGGGACTGGGGGGAGCGCTATTTAAAGGCGACCGCTTCCTGACTGTTTTTGTCGGTGACTTTTTTGCACCACGCAGTCTGAGAGAGAGAGAGACTTCTGGAGAGATTCAACGCTGTGTGAAGGAGTTTTGAGTACCAAGCAGCACTTTGCAGGTTCATTTTGATTTGCCCTTCCTTGCTTTGCCAGCGCTCTGAGGTAGCGCCTCGCTCCTCGGCCTTTGCGCCTTAAGACAGGTGTGAAGCGCCTGATTCAGCGCTCCAATCACCTCCAGGGGCGATAAAAGCCAAGTTTGCCGTCGGAGGCGATAATTAGCGCCAGGCGCTAAACTTTGCGCACAGCCAATAACGGCGCTCCAAACAGGGCGATACTGAATTTCCGCCCCCCTACAGTTTTAAAGCATAATCAGGTATTACGTATGGTTTAAGCCGAGTATAATAGACATACAACCCGTGACAGTAGAGAGCGATCTACGACTGCCGAAGCGGAACGCCACGACCCGGACGGATGGTGGGTTGGATGTCTGTTGAGGCAGCGTGGAGGTCTTGGGTCAGCAAGTCTCTGCAGTCGGCCACAGCAGTCGCCTCTGTCGATTTGCCCCCCGAGCTGTTGGAGGTGTTAGGCGTGAGCCAGCATTGATCCACCTCAGAGGCTAAACTTAGTCAAGGTGTTAGGCCTGAGCCAGCATTGATTTCCAACTCGAAGAAGCCTTCGCCCCCCTCACTGTCTGTCTTCTGCTCTCAGCCCACTATATTTATAGTTATGTCGGTGGGCCGTGATTTATTTAATGTCAATCACCTATACTAGGCGGTTAAGAAGGCACATGGTATGTTGGCCTTCATAGTGAGAGGATTCGAGTACAGGAGCAAAGATGTCTTGCTGCAGTTGTACAGGGCCTTGGTGAGACCACACCTTGAGTATTGTGTGCAGTTTTGGTCGCCTTATCTGAGGAAGGATGTTCTTGCCATGGAGGGAGTGCAGCGAAGATTCACCAGACTGATACCTGGGATGGCAGAAATGACGTATGAGGAGAGATTGGGTCGATTGGGCTTATATTCGCTAGAGTTTAGAAGAATGAGAGGGGATCTCATTGAAACTTATAAAATTCTAACAGGACTGGACAGACTAGATGCAGGAAGGATGTTCCCGATGGCGGGGGAGTCCAGAACCAGGGGTCACAATCTAAGGATAAGGGGTAAGCCATTTAGGACAGAGATGAGGAGGAATTTCTTCACCCAGAGAGTGGTGAACCTGTGGAATTCTCTACCACAGAAGGCAGTTGAGGCCAATTCATTAAGGCCTAGAAATTCAGTTAGGGGCGCCCAGGTCGCCTGGGCGCCGGAATTACCGCTGCGCGCGGAGCCACTTGCGCCAGCGGGAAATTCAGTTTCAGCGCCCAGAGTTGAAGCCGGCCGCTAAACAAGGGTTTCGAAACTGAATATCGGCGTGTAAAGTGCCGCAGCGCCACCCGCTGCGGCATGGCACGCTGCGATACTGCAGGCCTTCCTCTCACTCTTAAGGGGGAGGTGCCTGCAACAGCGCGATCCCCGCTCGCGAGTGCCGGCAAATGAGCCCGGCACCAAGGAGAAGTGCCGGGCTCTCTGGAAACAGCCGGCAATGCCGCGGGGGGGGGGGGGGGGGTGGGGGGTGTAGGAGGCCGGGGATGGAGGTGTGGGCAGGCGGGCGCCGAAAAAGCGGCCGGCCGCACCTCCACCTTAACTCGCCCCACTACCGGCACAGGTAGGCCCCGTGTACCGGTCGTTGTTTGCGGCCGGCGTGGGCGAGGCGGCAGCAACCAAATATGGCCAGCGGGGCGATAGCGGGGCGCTGCGCACACCGATGACGTCATCGGTGGCGGCGCAGCGGTAATGGCTAACGCCGCCATTAGCGCCCCGCTAAATATCGCGGTAGGTTTGCACAGTGGCGCAAAAGCCCTCTTTGGGTGCAAACTGTTGGCGCAGGCCACCGAATTTCTAGGCCTAAATATATTCAAGAAGGCGTTAGATATATTTCTTAAGGCTAAAGGGATCAAGGGATATGGGGAGAAGGCAGGGACCGGGTACTGAATTTGGATGATCAGCCATGATCTCATTGAATGGCGGAGCAGGCTCGAGGGGCCGAATGGCCTCCTCCTGCCCCTATCTTCTGTGTTTCGATGTAATCTTTATCCCAAGTGTGATGTGGGGAAACCTCTTTCACTGACTCTTTGTACATGGCTGCCGAGTCCTTTCCACTTATCATTCTGAGGAATGTTTTTGTCAAGTGTTTTCAAGGGCATTTTATGGCCTCGCGGCTCCTTATCATCCAGCAGGTGCTGTCCTCCCTGTTTCCTTGCATTTTACGACCTTCTTATCGTTATGGTGTTTGTTAATTGGGCCGTGCTGACCCTTCCCCCCCATCTGTTCCTGGCTGCAGTTTTAATTTCTGTTCCGAGAGTCAAACTTCATCTATGAATCGAATAGCTGTTTCTTACATCGTGCTTGGCGTTTCCGACATTGATTTCGTTTTCCCTTAAGCGACTCGGAGCGTCAGTTCTGCGGTTGGCTGGGCACCTGCCTGAGAGCGTAGGGAAGAGAAGCTTCGAGATTGCACTGCCTGCGGCTTGGAGAACTCTGCACTTCCTTCCTGTTTGTTCCATCGGTTTCAATTTGCATTAAAGTTGGAGAGGATTAAAATCTAAATCAAAAAAACTCATGTCCCCGCCCTTTTATAAGATGCTTTCCGACGCAAGATCTGATCCACAGGGGTCTCAATTCTTGTCGGCCATGGCTCGGGGGGTCTCGCTCTCGCCTCCGAGTCAGAAGGTCGTGGGTTCGAGCCCCCCACTCCAGAGACTCGAGCCCCGTAATCCAGGTCCGACACTCCCCCGGTGCCAGTACTGAGGGAGCGCCGCACTGTCGGAGGGGCGGTACTGAGGGAGCTCCGCACTGTCGGAGGGGCGGTACTGAGGGAACGCAGCACTGTCGGAGGGGCAGTACTGAGGGAGCGCAGCACTGTCGGAGGGGCAGTACTGAGGGAGCGCAGCACTGTCGGAGGGGCAGTACTGGGGGTGAGCCGCACTGTCGGAGGGGCGGTACTGAGGGAGTGCCGCACTGTCGGAGGGGCGGTACTGAGGGAGCGCCGCAATGTCGGAGGGGCAGCACTGAGGGAGCGCAGCACTGTCGGAGGGGCAGTACTGGGGGTGAGCCGCACTGTCGGAGGGGCGGTACTGAGGGAGTGCCGCACTGTCGGAGGGGCGGTACTGAGGGAGCGCCACAATGTCGGAGGGGCGGTACTGAGGGAGCGCCGCACTGTCAGAGGGGCGGTACTGAGGGAGCGCCGCACTGTCGGAGGGGCGATACTGAGGGAGCGCCGCACTGTCGGAGGGGCAGTACTGAGGGAGCGCCGCACTGTCGGAGGGGCGGTACTGAGGGAGCGCCGCACTGTCGGAGGGGCAGTACTGAGGGAGCGCCGCACTGTCGGAGGGGCAGTACTGAGGGAGCGGCGCACTGTCGGAGGGGCAGTACTGAGGGAGCACCGCGCTGTCGGAGGGCCGGTACTGAGGGAGCGCCGCGCTGTCGGAGGGCCGGTACTGAGGGAGCGCTGCACTGTCGGAGGGGCAGTACTGAGGGAGCGCCGCACTGTTGGAGGGGCGGTACTGAGGGAGCGCCGCACTGTCGGAGGGGCGGTACTGAGGGAGCTCCGCACTGTCGGAGGGGCGGTACTGAGGGAGCGCCGCACTGTCGGAGGGGCAGTACTGAGGGAGCGCCGCACTGTCGGAGGGGCGGTACTGAGGGAGCTCCACACTGTCGGAGGGGCAGTACTGAGGGAGCGCCGCACTGTCGGAGGGGCGGTACTGAGGGAGCTCCGCACTGTCGGAGGGGCAGTACAGGGAGGAGGCCATTCAGCCCCTCCAGTCTGTTGCTCCATTCAATCAGATCACGGCTGATCTGTATCTCAACTCCATCTACCTGTCTTGGTTCCGTAACCCTTAATACCTTCGCCCAACAAAAATCTATCAATCTCAGTTTTGAAATTTCCAATTGACCCCCAGCCTCGACAGCTCTTTGCGGGGGAGAGTTCCAGATTCCCACCAGCCTTTGTGTGAAGAAGTGCTTCCTGACATCACCCCTGAACGGCCTGGCTCTAATTTGAAGGTTCTGCCCCCCCTTGTTCTGGACTCCCCCCACCAGAGGAAATAGTTTCTCTCTCGATCGACCCGATCGGATCCTTTTAATCATCTCAAACACCTCGATCAGATCACCCCTTAATCTTCTACACCCGAGGGAACACAAGCCCAGTCTGTGCAACAGGTCCTCGGGATTTAACCCTTTAGCCCCCCCGGGTATCGTTCTGGTGAATCTGCGCTGCAGCCTCTCCGAGTTCGTGTTTCGAGTTTGTCGCTGTCAAGCATCCAGCTTGTTTCGTTTTCCACTCACTTCAGTTTGCAGTTTCCTGACAAACCCAATCTCTTCGCTGCCCCCCCCACCTTCCCCTCTCCTCTACTTTCTGTTCTCCTCTGCTGCGCCGAGCCCCTGTCACAATCAGCTGCTTCCCCCGTCCCGCCCTCGAGCGGAACCCGTCCCTTTGCATTCTTAACTCCATCAGGAATCGATAGCTAAACTCCCAGGGACGACCCGATTGGTGTTCAAAGCGCGACTGACCGCCCACCCACCCCCCCTTACCGTGACCTCGCTCTGCAACGCGCTCCAGACAGACTCGCATTTCTCCAGCGCCCTTCCCCACCTCAGGACGTCCCAAAGCGCTTCACAGCCAATGAAGGACTTTTTTTGAAGTGTGGTCACTGTTGTAATGTGGGAAACGCGGCAGCCAATTTGCGCACAGCAAGCTCCCACAAACAGCACTGTGATAAATGACCAGATCATCTGTTTTAGTGATGTTGGTTGAGGGATAAATATTGGCCCCAGGACACCGGGGAGAACTCCCCCCTGCTCTTCTTCCAATAGTGGCCGTGGGATCTTTTACATCCACCCGAGAGGGCAGACGGGGCCTCGGTGTAACATCTCATCAGAAAGACGGCACCTCCGACAGTGCGGCACTCCCTCAGTACCGCCCCTCCGACAGTGCGGCGTTCCCTCAGTACCGCCCCTCCGACAGTGCAGCGCTCCCTCAGTACCGCCCCTCCGACAGTGCGGCGCTCCCTCAGTACCGCCCCTCCGACAGTGCTGCGCTCCCTCAGTACTGCCCCTCCTAGAGTGCGGCGCTCCCTCAGTAGTGCCCCTCCTAGAGTGCGGCGCTCGCTCAGTACCGCCCCTCCCACAGTGCGGCCCTCCCTCGGTACCACCCCTCCGACAGTGCAGCGCTCCCTCAGAACCTCCCCTCCGACAGTGCAGCCCTCCCTCAATACCACCCCTCCGACAGTGCGGCGCTCCCTCAGTACCGCCCCTCCGACAGTGTGACGCTCCCTCAGTACCGCCCATCCGACAGTGCTGTGCTCCCTCAGTACTGCCCCTCCTAGAGTGCGGCGCTCCCTCAATACCGCCCCTCCAACAGTGCTGCCCCTCCCACAGTGCGCCGCTCCCTCAGTACCGCACCTCCGACAGTGCGGCGCTTCCTCGGTACCGGCCCTCCGACAGTGCGGCGCTCCCTCAGTACCGCCCCTCACGACAGTGCGGCGCTCCCTCAGTACCGCCCCTCCGACAGTGCGGCGCTCCCTCAGTACCGCCCCTCCGACAGTGCGGCACTCCCTCAGCACCGCCCCTACGACAGTGCGGCGCTCCCTCAGTACCGCCCTCCGACAGTGCGGCGCTTCCTCGGTACCGCCCCTCTGACAGTGTGGCGCTCCCTCAGTACCGCCCCTCCGACAGTGCGGCGCTCCCTCAGTACCGCCCCTCTGACAGTGCGGCGCTCCCTCAGTACTGTCCCTCCGACAGTGCGGCGCTCCCTCAGTACCGCCCCTCCGACAGTGCGGCGCTCCCTCAGTATCGCCCCTCCGACAGTGCGGCGCTCCCTCAGTACCGCCCCTCCGACAGTGCGGCGCTCCCTCAGTACTGCCCCTCCGACAGTGCGGCGCTCCCTCAGTACCGCCCCTCCGACAGTGCGGCGCTCCCTCAGTACCGCCCCTCCGACAGTGCGGCGCTCCCTCAGTACCGCCCCTCCGACAGAGCGGCGCTCCCTCAGTACCGCCCCTCCGACAGTGCGGCGCTCCCTCAGCCCCATACCTGGCCCTACTTAAGACAAGCCCAGGCTTGTCTTGCAGCAGAACAGCAGAATGCTAGGTGAAGACACAGGCATCTTTCTTTGCTAATAAAAGCCTAGTTTTATCCAGTTAACTTTGAGCCTTGAAGTTATTGCGGCGCATCACCCACGACCGCCTGACTCAGAGGCGAGGGTGCTGCCCACTGAGCCACGGCTGACACATTTTTGAACATACTAAGATTGTGACAGGCGCATTGGAAAAGCAAGTTCCTTCTTTATTTGATGAATATTGAGGCAGTTGCACGCTGTGCTATAATATCTGGTCAGGTGAATATGGGTGGGATTTTTTGACTTGGGGAAGATGTATTTTATCTTATGTCAATTATTTTAAATCTGTGTCCTCTAGTTATTGACCCTCCTACCACTGGAAACAGTTTCTCGTATTTACTCTATCAAAATCCCTTTGCAATTTTGAGCGCCCCTATTTAATCTCCCCTTAACCATCTCTGCGCTAAGGAGAACAATCCCAGCTTCTCCAGTCTCTCCACGTCACTGAAGTCCCTCATCCCTGGTACCATTCTGGTCAATCTCTCCTTAACCTTCTCTGCTCTAAGGAGAACAACCCCAGCATCTCCAGTCTCTCCACATCACTGAAGTCCCTCATCCCCGGTACCATTCTGGTCAATCTCCCCTTAACCTTCTCTGCTCTAAGGAGAACAACCCCAGCTTCTCCAGTCTCTCCACATCACTGAAGTCCCTCATCCCTGGTACCATTCTGGGCAATCTCCCCTTAACCTTCTCTGCTCTAAGGAGAACAATCCCAGCTTCTCCAGTCTCTCCACATCACTGAAGTCCCTCATCCCTGGTACCATTCTGGTCAATCTCCCCTTCACCTTCTCTGCTCTAAGGAGAACAATCCCAGCTTCTCCAGTCTCTCCACATCACTGAAGTCCCTCATCCCTGGTACCATTCTGGTCAATCTCCCCTTAACCTTCGCTGCTCTAAGGAGAACAATCCCAGCTTCTCCACGTAAGTGAAGTCCCTCATCCCCTGGTACCATTCTGGTCAATCCCCTCTGCACAACAGTGATTTGTGGAGATTATCCTGTTCTGCAGCTCACGAGATGCTTTCGTATCCAAAATCCCTTTTAAAATTCGGATTGCCCACTGTCCCCTTTAGCTTCATTGACTTCAAGGGAAGCTGAGATTCCCCGGTGCAGGGAGTGCGATAGTCCAGTGAGGGGCGCTGGACAATTTCACTTTCACACTCTTGCTCACACTCCATCCCACGGACATCCATCAGCCTCCCAATCGACAGCTTTCAGTTTCTGAACTTCTCTCTCTTGATTTCCCTTAATTATCAAACTGGCATCCCCTTACATCACCGGAAATTAAACTGCCCATTTTTTAACTTTTTATTTCAGAGGCTTGAGGTTTTTTTCGAAGCGGATGGTGATTGACTATAGTCAAACAGTCAACATCTATACCCAACTAGACGCCTACCCGCTACCCTGCATATCCGAGATGGTGAACCAAATTGCCCAATACCGGGTGTTCTCCACTATCGACCTCAAGTCAGCGTACCACCAGCTCCCTATCAGACCAGAGGACTGTTCGTACACCGCCTTCGAGGCAAACGGACGCCTCTACCAGTTCCTCAGTGTCCCCTTTGGGGTGACGAATGGGGTCTCGGTCTTTCAGAGGGAGATGGACCGCATGGTCAATGACCACCACTTGCAGGCAACCTTCCCCTATCTCGACAACGTCACCATCTGCGGCCACAACCAACAGGACCGCGACTCAAACCTCGCGAGGTTTCTGAAAACCGCACAAAAACTCATCCTCACTTACAACGAGGACAAGTGCGTTTTCAACACCACGCGCCTCTGCATACTAGGCAGCGTGGTGGAGAATGGGGAAATCGGACCAGACCCCGACCGATTGCGCCCCCTACGGGAGCTGCCCCTGCCCAACACTCCCAAAGCCCTGAAAAGGTGCCTGGGGTTATTCTCGTATTATGCCCAATGGGTCCCTAACTACTCCGATAAAGCCCGCCCCCTCTTGAAAGCATCCTTTTTCCCGCTCTCTGCTGAGGCCTATGCTGCCTTCAAAAGCATTAAGCAGGATATTGAGCGGGCCACGCTACAGGCAGTGGACGAGAACACTCCCTTTCAAGTGGAAAGTGATGTGTCTGACTTTGCCTTGGCGGCCACCCTCAACTAGGCGGGGCGGCCCGTAGCCTTCTTCTCGAGGACCCTCCAGGGGCCCGAGATCAGACACTCCTCCGTGGAAAAGGAGGCCCAAGCCATCGTGGAGGCAGTGTGCCACTGGCGGCACTACCTAGCCGGCAAACGCTTCACCCTACTTACCGACCAGCGGTTGGTAGCGTTTATGTTCAATAATAAACAGAGGGGGAAGATTAAAAATGATAAGATTCTTAGGTGGCGGATCGAGCTCTCCACCTTCGAGTACGACATCATATACCGGCCGGGGGCCCTTAACGAATCCCCCGACGCCCTCTCACGAGGGATGTGTGACAACGCCACCGGGTTCGGCTACAGACCCTCCACAACGACCTCTGCCACCCAGGGGTCACACGGCTGTTCCACTTCATAAAGTCCCGCAACTTACCCTACTCGATTGAGGAAGTTCGGTCTCTGACCAGGAACTGCCGCACTTGCGCTGAGTGCAAGCCTCGGTTCTACCGCCCTGATAGAGCCCACCTAATCAAAGCTACACGGCCCTTTGAGCGGCTTAGCTTAGATTTCAAGGGCCCCCTCCCGTCCGTCGACTGCAATGTTTACTTCCTGAACATTGTGGACGAATACTCCCATTTCCCATTCGCCTTCCCCTGCCCAGACATGACCAGCGCCACGGTCATTAAATGCCTCAACAGCCTGTTCTGCCTGTTCGGTATGCCAAGCTATATCCACACGGATAGGGGGGCGTCCTTCATGAGTGAAGAGCTACGCCAGTACATGCTGTCCAAGGGGATTGCCACGAGCCGTACCACCAGCTACAACCCCCGGGGTAACGGTCAGGTGGAGCGAGAGAACGGGACACTATGGAGGGCAGTCACTCTAACTCTAAGGACCAAGGGCCTCCCTATCTCCCGCTGGCAGGAAGTCGTCCCAGAGGTGCTCCACTCAATACGGTCACTATTGTGTACCGCCACTAATGCCACGCCTCATGAGCTAATGTTTGTGTTTCCCCGGAAATCCACCTCAGGCGTATCCATACCGTCATGGCTCTCCACCCCAGGTCCGGTACTTTTGAGGAAGCATGTGAGGGGCCACAAGACGGACCCTCTCGTGGAGCCAGTGCACCTGCTCCACGCCAACCCACAATATGCGTATGTCCGGCACGCCGACGGACGGGAGGACACTGTGTCCATAAAAGACCTCGCCCCAGCCGGTAACAACAGCAACAACGACAATGACTACAACAACAACAGCAACAACGACAACAACCACAACAATTATTACCCACCCACTCCACCCACTATTCTTTCATCACCCCCGGAAGAACACCAGCCAACGGTACCCCCACCACCTACTCCTTCAACAACCCCGGTGGCGCCCCCGGCAGAGACCCAGGAGGTCACCCGGGACACCCAGCCAGCACCCGCAGCACCGCAACCGGTACGTCGGTCACAGAGGACTATCACACCCCCGGACAGACTAAATCTGTAGAAGGGGTGAATGTGATGAAATATGTCATTCATCAGACTCTGTATTTAACTACATATATTGTATTGCCTGCTCCTGTGTTTTACCTTGTATTGTATATCGTGCACCGCCCCCTTTCTCCCCATTGGGTGTGTCGGCTCCGCCCATACCTGGCCCTACTTAAGACAAGCCCAGGCTTGTCTTGCAGCAGAACAGCAGAATGCTAGGTGAAGACACAGGCATCTTTCTTTGCTAATAAAAGCCTAGTTTTATCCAGTTAACTTTGAGCCTTGAAGTTATTGCGGCGCATCACCCACGACCGCCTGACTCAGAGGCGAGGGTGCTGCCCACTGAGCCACGGCTGACACATTTTTGAACATACTAAGATTGTGACAGGCGCATTGGAAAAGCAAGTTCCTTCTTTATTTGATGAATATTGAGGCAGTTGCACGCTGTGCTATAATATCTGGTCAGGTGAATATGGACGGGATTTTTTGACTTGGGGAAGATGTATTTTATCTTATGTCAATTATTTTAAATCTGTGTCCTCTAGTTATTGACCCTCCAACCACTGGAAACAGTTTCTCGTATTTACTCTATCAAAATCCCTTTGCAATTTTGAGCGCCCCTATTTAATCTCCCCTTAACCATCTCTGCTCTAAGGAGAACAATCCCAGCTTCTCCACGTAACTGAAGTCCCTCATCCCTGGTACCATTCTGGTCAATCTCCCCTTAACCTTCTCTGCTCTAAGGAGAACAATCCCAGCTTCTCCAGTCTCTCCACATCACTGAAGTCCCTCATCCCTGGTACCATTCTGGTCAATCTCCCCTTAACCTTCTCTGCTCTAAGGAGAACAACCCCAGCTTCTCCAGTCTCTCCACATCACTGAAGCCCCTCATCCCTGGTACCATTCTGGTCAATCTCCCTTTAACCTTCTCTGCTCTAAGGAGAACAACCCCAGCTTCTCCAGTCTCTCCACATCACTGAAGTCCCTCATCCCTGGTACCATTCTGGTCAATCTCCTCTTAACCTTCTCCGCTCCAAGGAGAACAACCCCAGCTTCTCCAGTCTCTCCACATCACTGAAGTCCCTCATCCCTGGTACCATTCTGGTCAATCTCCCCTTAATCTTCTCTGCTCTAAGGAGAACAACCCCAGCTTCTCCAGTCTCTCCACGTAACTGAAGTCCCTCATCCCTGGTAGCATTCTGGTCAATCTCCCCTTAACCTTCTCTGCTCTAAGGAGAACAACCACAGCTTCTCCAGTCTCTCCACATCACTGAAGCCCCTCATCCCTGGTACCATTCTGGTCAATCTCCCTTTAACCTTCTCTGCTCTAAGGAGAACAACCCCAGCTTCTCCAGTCTCTCCACATCACTGAAGTCCCTCATCCCTGGTACCATTCTGGTCAATCTCCTCTTAACCTTCTCCGCTCCAAGGAGAACAACCCCCGCTTCTCCAGTCTCTCCACATCACTGAAGTCCCTCATCCCTGGTACCATTCTGGTCAATCTCCCCTTAATCTTCTCTGCTCTAAGGAGAACAACCCCAGCTTCTCCAGTCTCTCCACGTAACTGAAGTCCCTCATCCCTGGTACCATTCTGGTCAATCTCCCCTTAACCTTCTCTGCTCTAAGGAGAACAACCCCAGCTTCTCCAGTCTCTCCACATCACTGAAGTCCCTCATCCCCTGGTACCATTCTGGTCAATCTCCCCTTAACCTTCTCTGCTCTAAGGAGAACAACCCCAGCTTCTCCAGTCTCTCCACATCACTGAAGTCCCTCATCCCCTGGTACCATTCTGGTCAATCCCCTCTGCACAACAGTGATTTGTGGAGATTATCCTGTTCTGCAGCTCACGAGGTGCTTTCGTATCCAAAATCCCTTTTAAAATTCGGATTGCCCACTGTCCCCTTTAGCTTCATTGACTTCAAGGGAAGCTGAGATTCCCCGGTGCAGGGAGTGCGATAGCCCAGTGAGGGGCGCTGGACAATTTCACTTTCACACTCTTGCTCACACTCCATCACACGGACACCCATCAGCATCTCCAATCGAGAGCTTTCAGTTTCTGAACTTCTCTCTCTTGATTTCCCTTAATGATCAAACTGGCATCCCCTTACATCACCGGAAATTAAACTGCCCATTTTTTTACTTTTTATTTCAGAGGCTTGAGGTTTTTTTTCGAAGCGGATGGTGATTGACTATAGTCAAACAGTCAACATCTATACCCAACTAGATGCCTACCCGCTACCCCGCATATCCGAGATGGTGAACCAAATTGCCCAATACCGTGTGTTCTCCACTATCGACCTCAAGTCAGCGTACCACCAGCTCCCTATCAGACCAGAGGACTGTTCGTACACCACCTTCGAGGCAAACGGACGCCTCTACCAGTTCCTCAGAGTCCCCTTTGGGGTGACGAATGGGGTCTCGGTCTTTCAGAGGGAGATGGACCGCATGGTCGATGACCACCACTTGCAGGCAACCTTCCCCTATCTCGACAACGTCACCATCTGCGGCCACAACCAACAGGACCGCGACTCAAACCTCGCGAGGTTTCTGAAAACCGCACAAAAACTCAACCTCACTTACAACGAGGACAAGTGCGTTTTCAACACCACGCGCCTCTGCATAGAGTCATAGAGTCATAGAGTTATACAGCACGGATAGAGGCCCTTCGGCCCATCGTGTCCGCGCCGGCCATCAAGCCCTGTCTAATCTAATCCCATATTCCAGCATTTGGTCCGTAGCCTTGTATGCTGTGGCATTTCAAGTGCTCATCCAAATGCTTCTTAAATGTTGTGAGGGTTCCTGCCTCCACAACCCTTTCAGGCAGTGAGTTCCAGACTCCAACCACCCTCTGGGTGAAAAAGTTCTTTCTCAAATCCCCTCTAAACCTCCCGCCCTTTACCTTGAATCTATGCCCCCTAGTTATTGACCCCTCTACTAAGGGAAAAAGCTCCTCAGCATCCATCCTATCTGTGCCCCTCATAATTTTGTACACCTCAATCATGTCCCCCCTCAGCCTCCTCTGCTCCAAGGAAAACAAACCCAATCTGCCCAGTCTCTCTTCATAGCTGAAGTGCTCCAGCCCTGGTAACATCCTGGTGAACCTCCTCTGCACCCTCTCCAAGGCGATCATATCCTTCCTGTAGTGTGGCGACCAGAACTGCACACAGTATTCCAGCTGTGGCCTAACCAGTGTTTTATACAGCTCCATCATAACCTCCTTGCTCTTATATTCAATGCCTCGGCTAATGAAGGCAAGTATCCCATATGCCTTTTTTACCACCTTATCCACCTGTTCCGCCGCCTTCAGGGATCTGTGTACTTGCACACCCAGATCCCTCTGACCCTCCGTCTTGCCTAGGGTCTTACCATTCATTGTGTATTCCCTTGCCTTGTTAGTCCCCCCAAAGTGCATCACCTTGCACTTTTCCGGGTTAAATTCCATTTGCCACTTTTCCGCCCATCTGACCAACCCATCTATATCGTCCTGCAGACTGAAACTACCCTCCTCGCTATTTACCACCCTACCAATTTTTGTATCATCCGCGAACTTACTGATCATACCTTTTACATTCATATCCAAGTCATTAATGTAGACCACAAACAGCAAGGGACCCAGCACCGATCCCTGTGGTACCCCACTGGCCACAGGCTTCCAGTCACAAAAACAACCTTCGACCATCACCCTCTGCCTTCTGCCACTAAGCCAGTTTTGTATCCAATGTGCCAAGGCACCCTGGATTCCATGGGCTCTTACCTTCTTGACCAGTCTCCTGTGCGGGACTTTATCGAAGGCCTTACTGAAATCCATGTATACCACATCCACTGCGTTACCCTCATCCACACACCTAGTCACCCCCTCAAAAAATTCAATCAAATTAGTCAGACATGATCTTCCCTTGACAAAGCCATGTTGACTATCCCTGATTAATCCTTGCCTCTCCAAGTGGAGACAAATTTTGTCCCTCAGAATTTTTTCCAATAATTTTCCTACCACTGATGTTAGGCTCACTGGCCTGTAGTTCCCCGGTTTTTCCCTACTTCCCTTCTTGAATAATGGTACTACATTAGCGGTTCTCCAGTCCTCTGGCACATCCCCTGTGGCCAGAGAGGTCCTGAATATATGTGTTAGAGCCCCCGCAATCTCTTCCTTTGCCTCACACAGCAGCCTGGGATACATTTCATCCGGGCCTGGGGATTTATCCATTTTTAGGCCAGCTAAAACCGCCAATACCTCCTCCCTCTCAATGTTAATATGTTCAAGCATGGTGGAGAATGGGGAAATCGGACCAGACCCCGACCGATTGCGCCCCCTACAGGAGCTGCCCCTGCCCAACACTCCCAAAGCCCTGAAAAGGTGCCTGGGGTTATTCTCGTATTATGCCCAATGGGTCCCTAACTACTCCGATAAAGCCCGCCCCCTCTTGAACGCATCCTTTTTCCCGCTCTCTGCTGAGGCCTATGCTGCCTTCAAAAGCATTAAGCAGGAAATTGAGCGGGCCACGCTACAGGCAGTGGACGAGAACACTCCCTTTCAAGTGGAAAGTGATGCGTCTGACTTTGCCTTGGCGGCCACCCTCAACCAGGCGGGGCGGCCCGTAGCCTTCTTCTCGAGGACCCTCCAGAGGCCCGAGATCAGACACTCCTCCGTGGAAAAGGAGGCCCAAGCCATCGTGGAGGCAGTGCGCCACTGGCGGCACCACCTAGCCGGCAAACGCTTCACCCTACTTACCGACCAGCGGTCGGTAGCGTTTATGTTCAATAATAAACAGAGGGGGAAGATTAAAAATGATAAGATTCTTAGGTGGCGGATCGAGCTCTCCACCTTCGAGTACGGCATCATATACCGGCCGGGGGCCCTTAACGAATCCCCCGACGCCCTCTCACGAGGGATGTGTGACAACGCCACCGGGTTCAGCTACAGATCCTCCACAACGACCTCTGCCACCCAGGGGTCACACGGCTGTTCCACTTCATAAAGTCCCGCAACTTACCCTACTCGATTGAGGAAGTTCGGTCTCTGACCAGGAACTGCCGCACTTGCGCTGAGTGCAAGCCTCGGTTCTACCGCCCTGATAGAGCCCACCTAATCAAAGCTACACGGCCCTTTGAGCGGCTTAGCTTAGATTTCAAGGGCCCCCTCCCATCCGTCGACCGCAATGTTTACTTCCTGAACATTGTGGACGAATACTCCCGTTTCCCATTCGCCTTCCCCTGCCCAGACATGACCAGCGCCACGGTCATTAAATGCCTCAACAGCCTGTTCTGCCTGTTCGGTATGCCAAGCTATATCCACACGGATAGGGGGGCGTCCTTCATGAGTGAAGAGCTACGCCAGTACATGCTGTCCAAGGGGATTGCCACGAGCCGTACCACCAGCTACAACCCCCGGGGTAACGGTCAGGTGGAGCGAGAGAACGGGACACTATGGAGGGCAGTCACTCTAACTCTAAGGACCAAGGGCCTCCCTATCTCCCGCTGGCAGGAAGTCGTCCCAGAGGTGCTCCACTCAATACGGTCACTATTGTGTACCGCCACTAATGCCACGCCTCATGAGCTAATGTTTGTGTTTCCCCGGAAATCCACCTCAGGCGTATCCATACCGTCATGGCTCTCCACCCCAGGTCCGGTACTTTTGAGGAAGCATGTGAGGGGCCACAAGACGGACCCTCTCGTGGAGCCAGTGCACCTGCTCCACGCCAACCCACAATATGCGTATGTCCGGCACGCCGACGGACGGGAGGACACTGTGTCCATAAAAGACCTCGCCCCAGCCGGTAACAACAGCAACAACGACAATGACTACAACAACAACAGCAACAACGACAACAACCACAACAATTATTACCCACCCACTCCACCCACTATTCTTTCATCACCCCCGGAAGAACACCAGCCAACGGTACCCCCACCACCTACTCCTTCAACAACCCCGGTGGCGCCCCCGGCAGAGACCCAGGAGGTCACCCGGGACACCCAGCCAGCACCCGCAGCACCGCAACCGGTACGTCGGTCACAGAGGACTATCACACCCCCGGACAGACTAAATCTGTAGAAGGGGTGAATGTGATGAAATATGTCATTCATCAGACTCTGTATTTAACTACATATATTGTATTGCCTGCTCCTGTGTTTTACCTTGTATTGTATATCGTGCACCGCCCCCTTTCTCCCCATTGGGTGTGTCGGCTCCGCCCATACCTGGCCCTACTTAAGACAAGCCCAGGCTTGTCTTGCAGCAGAACAGCAGAATGCTAGGTGAAGACACAGGCATCTTTCTTTGCTAATAAAAGCCTAGTTTTATTCAGTTAACTTTGAGCCTTGAAGTTATTGCGGCGCATCACCCACGACCGCCTGACTCAGAGGCGAGGGTGCTGCCCACTGAGCCACGGCTGACACATTTTTGAACATACTAAGATTGTGACAGGCGCATTAGAAAAGCAAGTTCCTTCTTTATTTGATGAATATTGAGGCAGTTGCACGCTGTGCTATAATATCTGGTCAGGTGAATATGGGCGGGATTTTTTGACTTGGGGAAGATGTATTTTATCTTATGTCAATTATTTTAAATCTGTGTCCTCTAGTTATTGACCCTCCTACCACTGGAAACAGTTTCTCGTATTTACTCTATCAAAATCCCTTTGCAATTTTGAGCGCCCCTATTTAATCTCCCCTTAACCATCTCTGCTCTAAGGAGAACAATCCCAGCTTCTCCACGTAACTGAAGTCCCTCATCCCTGGTACCATTCTGGTCAATCTCCCCTTCACCTTCTCTGCTCTAAGGAGAACAACCCCAGCTTCTCCAGTCTCTGCACATCACTGAAGTCCCTCATCCCTGGTACCATTCTGGTCAATCTCCCCTTAACCTTCTCTGCTCTAAGGGGAACAACCCCAGCTTCTCCAGTCTCTCCACATCACCGAAGTCCCTCATCCCTGGTACCATTCTGGTCAATCTCCCCTTAACCTTCTCTGCTCCAAGGAGAACAATCCCAGCTTCTCCAGTCTCTCCACGTAACTGAAGTCCCTCATCCCTGGTACCATTCTGGTCAATCTCCCCTTAACCTTCTCTGCTCCAAGGAGAACAACCCCAGCTTCTCCAGTCTCTCCACATCACTGAAGCCCCTCATCCCTGGTACCATTCTGGTCAATCTCCCTTTAACCTTCTCTGCTCTAAGGAGAACAACCCCAGCTTCTCCAGTCTCTCCACATCACTGAAGTCCCTCATCACTGGTACCATTCTGGGCAATCTCCTCTTAACCTTCTCCGCTCCAAGGAGAACAACCCCAGCTTCTCCAGTCTCTCCACATCACTGAAGTCCCTCATCCCTGGTACCATTCTGGTCAATCTCCCCTTTATCTTCTCTGCTCTAAGGAGAACAACCCCAGCTTCTCCAGTCTCTCCACGTAACTGAAGTCCCTCATCCCTGGTACCATTCTGGTCAATCTCCCCTTAACCTTCTCTGCTCTAAGGAGAACAATCCCAGCTTCTCCAGTCTCTCCACATCACTGAAGTCCCTCATCCCCTGGTACCATTCTGGTCAATCCCCTCTGCACAACAGTGATTTGTGGAGATTATCCTGTTCTGCAGCTCACGAGATGCTTTCGTATCCAAAATCCCTTTTAAAATTCTGATTGCCCACTGTCCCCTTTAGCTTCATTGACTTCAAGGGAAGCTGAGATTCCCCGGTGCAGGGAGTGCGATAGTCCAGTGAGGGGCGCTGGACAATTTCACTTTCACACTCTTGCTCACACTCCATCCCACGGACATCCATCAGCCTCCCAATCGAGAGCTTTCAGTTTCTGAACTTCTCTCTCTTGATTTCCCTTAATTATCAAACTGGCTTCCCCTTACATCACCGGAAATTAAACTGCCCATTTTTTTACTTTCCATTTTAGAGGCTTGAGGGTTTTTTCCGCCTCCTGAAGGCAAAAAAAACAGTCGGGGAGATGGAGCAGGTCAGAGAGGCGAGCGAGGCTGAAGAGGACAGGACCAGAGCTGTCTCCGAGTTCGAGCTGAGATCAGATGGCCGGCGGTTTTCTCGACGCAAGGAGCGGGAATGTCTCGTCTTCGAGCCCCCGCCCGGTGACGTTTTCGCAGAGCGCGCTTTGATCCGAGAAGCTTTCGTTTCCGTTACCCAGCCCCGGGCAGGATGGAGATCGGAGCCAGAATCACCCTCCTCTCAGTCGCTGTCACGCTGCTGCTGTGCAGTCGGGTCGCAGGTGCGACGGAAGGGACATCGGACCGGGGGAGCTGTGATTTATCCATCTTCAGGACCCTGCCTCCTGCCGTCATGAGGATCTTCCAGCAGGCCCGGTATCACTACGTAAGGGACAGCAAAATAATAGCTGAATCTCCATCTCTTTGTGCCGAGCTAACATCTCCCCGTGTCTAACTAACACCTCCCCGTGGCTAACTAACATCTCCCCGTGTCTAACTAACATCTCCCCTTGTCTAACTACCATCTCTCCGTGTCCAACTAACATCTCCCCGTGTCTAACTAACATCTCCCCGTGTCTAACTAACATCTCCCCGTGTCTAACTAACATCTCCCCGTGTCTAACTAACATCTCCCCGTGTCTAACTAACATCTCCCCATGTCTAACTAACATCTCCCCGTGTCTAACTAACATCTCCCCGTGTCTCACTAACATCTCCCCGTGTCTCACTAACATCTCCCCGTGTCTCACTAACATCTCCCCGTGTCTAACTAACATCTCCCCCTGTCTAACTAACATCTCCCCCTGTCTAACTAACATCTCCCCGTGTCTAACTAACATCTCCCCGTGTCTAACTAACATCTCCCCGTGTCTAACTAACATCTCCCCGTGTCTAACTAACATCTCCCCGTGTCTAACTAACATCTCCCCGTGTCTAACTAACATCTCCTCCTGTCCAACTAACATCTGCCCGTGTCTAACTAACATCTCCTCCTGTCTAACTAAAATCTCCTCCTGTCTAACTAACATCTCCTCCTGTCTAACTAACATCTCCCCGTGTCTAACTAACATCACCCCGTGTCTAACTAACATCTCCTCCTGTCTAACTAACATCTCCCTGTGTCTATCTAACATCTCCCCGTGTCTAACTAACATCTCCCCGTGTCTGACAGACATCTCTCCGTGTCGAACTAACATCTCCCCGTGTCCAACTAACATCTCCCCGTGTCTAACTAACATCTCCCCGTGTCTAACGAACATCTCCCCGTGTCTAACTAACATCTCCCCGTGCCTAACTAACATCTCCCCGTGTCTAACTAACATCTCTCCGTGTCTAACTAACATCTCCCCGTGTCTAACTAACATCTCCCCGTGCCTAACTAACATCTCCTCCTGTCTAACTAACATCTCCCCGTGTCTAACCAACATCTCCTCCTATCTAACTAACATCTCTCCGTGTCTAACTAACATCTCCCCGTGTCTAACTAACATCTCCCCGTGTCTAACTAACATCTCCCCGTGTCTGACAGACATCTCTCCGTGTCGAACTAACATCTCCCCGTGTCTAACTAACATCTCCTCGTGTCTAACTAACATCTCCCCGTGTCTAACTAACATCACCCCGTGTCTAACTAACATCTCCTCCTGTCTAACTAACATCTCCCTGTGTCTATCTAACATCTCCCCGTGTCTAACTAACATCTCCCCGTGTCTGACAGACATCTCTCCGTGTTGAACTAACATCTCCCCGTGTCCAACTAACATCTCCCCGTGTCTAACGAACATCTCCCCGTGTCTAACTAACATCTCCCCGTGCCTAACTAACATCTCCCCGTGTCTAACTAACATCTCTCCGTGTCTAACTAACATCTCCCCGTGTCTAACTAACATCTCCCCGTGTCTAACGAACATCTCCCCGTGTCTAACTAACATCTCCCCGTGCCTAACTAACATCTCCCCGTGTCTAACTAACATCTCTCCGTGTCTAACTAACATCTCCCCGTGTCTAACTAACATCTCCCCGTGCCTAACTAACATCTCCTCCTGTCTAACTAACATCTCCCCGTGTCTAACCAACATCTCCTCCTATCTAACTAACATCTCTCCGTGTCTAACTAACATCTCCCCGTGTCTAACTAACATCTCCCCGTGTCTAACTAACATCTCCCCGTGTCTAACTAACATCTCCCCCTGCCTAACTAACATCTTCCCGTGTCTAACTAACATCTCCCCGTGTCTAACTAATGTTGTGTATGTAATATGTGTGCTACTTTGAACCTATGGACAGGACTGCACTACTTGTTGGGCGTAGTGATACGCAGTACCACTCCTGGCCATAGGGGTATAAATAGTACTGTGGGTACTGATTCCCCTCAGTTCCCGCCTGTGGGCATGAAGTAAAGACCTATGTGCAGTCCCTACCTCCAACCAGTAAAGGCCTGTTTGAGTTATACGTTTAAGTCTTTGTGTTAATTGTTCAATACAATACACATACTTAACACTGGCGACGAGTCAGGCTCTTACCCTGCGGCAGTTATTCCAGGCGGCTTCGTCCAAAGACAGGACGTTGAAGAGAGGTTTCAATCCTCAACACCCCACTCAAAACTGAAGGGCAGCAGAAATCCTGACAGCTTCCAGCGACTGGAAGCGACAGGCATTAGGACCCTGAAGCCTCCATCAGCTTGTGAACCGGAGTAAAGACAGGACTGGGGAAGAGAGAGAGGTAGGGCGATAGCGATCGGCAGATAAGGGCCGGGCCGCTTTGAAGTGAGGGGCGCAGCCGGGCCAGCGATCGGGACCAAAGATAAGAGCCGCACTCGGACTGAAAGGCGCGGCGGCTGCAGAAGCTCAAGGTGCGAGAGTCGCGGTGCACAGCGCGGGCTATCGATCGCGGCGAAGATAAGGGCCGCACTCGAGGGCTGAAGGGAGACGGCGTCGGGGGACGGGTGAAGACCGCCAAGCGCGGGAAAACCGCCATTTTGTGGGCGGAGGACGACGGCAAGAGCGGGAAGCCGCCATCTTTGATAACAAGTAAAGAAAAGAAAATCTGAGAAATTGCAAATCTACAATGCCTAAACACGGGAATATTAGCACCTTTGATAGTGACCTCGAAGATTGGGCCATATATGTTGAAAGAGTAAAAAATTATTGTAAGGCCAATAAAATTCGTGACCAAGATAAAGCTCTAACATTATTAAATTTAATGGGTGCGAAGACGTACGGGCAATTGAAACACCTGTTATCACCAGATGAACCGGCGGATAAGACGTTCGATGAGATTGTTACTGTCCTGAAAGATCATCTAAACCCCACGCCGCTGATGCTAGCGGAACGATTTAAATTTTACGACAGAAGGCAGCTACAGCATGAAAGCAATGCTGAATATTTGCTGGAATTGCGTAAATTAGCGAAATATTGCCAGTTTGGAACGGGATTGACAGATGCACTACGAGACAAATTTGTGTGTGGTTTATTTAAACAGGATACACAAAAGCGACTGCTCGAGGAGAATGAGCTGACGCTTGAGAAGGCGGTCACTATGGCAGCAGCACACGAAGCCGCAGCGAGAGGCACGGCAGTAATGCAGCTACGGTCACCGGAGCTCAGTGCACACAAATTGGGTGTGAGTTCTGGCAAATGTTATCGTTGTGGAAAGACAACGCATGATCAGAACCAGTGTTGGTTTAAAAACCAAGAATGTAGAACTTGTGGTAGGCTTGGACATATAGCTAGAGTATGCAGGTCAGGGAAGAAGACCAGCAACAAGAAGTCACCGCAAGGAAAATACGCAAAGGTACACAAGGTGACCGAACAGGAGTCCGATTCAGACGCTAGCAGTAATGAACTGGCTAGCTTAAGCTGTAATGAACTGGCTAGCTTAAGAGTACTCAACGCTGGTAAGGGTGCAGACCTCCAGACAATTTGGGTCACTCTTCAGATAGAAGGAGTCCAAGTAAAACTGGAATTGGACACTGGATCGGCATTGACGGTCATAAATAAGAAAGATTACGGAAAGTTATTCCAACATATTCCCCTACAGGATACGGGGATTATATTGAAAACATACACGGGGCAAAGAGTGTACCCCATCGGGAAAATAGAGGTTGCAGTGGCCCACAAGGGCGAAGACAGTCAAATAATGGACTTATATGTGATATCTGAAGGAGGTCCTCCACTACTAGGACGGGAGTGGATTAGGAAAATGAATATGGACTGGCATTTCCTACAAACAATAACGAGTGAGAACTCGGTGAAGATAGTCGGCCCAGACTCTGGAACGGATGATGGTAAGCCCAACTCAGGTGCAAAAGACAAAGTTTCAGCACAGAATTCCACTGAGCAACAACAACATAGTTTAACTGTGGATTCTGAGTCTGGCAAGTCTACTGATGTGCCCATTTCTGAGGGACACCGGGCTCGAACTCAACTCCATTTCAAACTACAACAGCAATTAGAACAAATGCTTCGCCGTTTTGAGCAAGAGTTGAATGCAACGAAAGAGTTCTTTGATATAGAGTTGGAGAATCTGGAAAGACAACAGAAGCAGCTGATGGAGAAAATGGAGCAGGAGCACACAAAACGTCTGATGTCAGAGGAGTTAACGGTCAGCCAACTCCTGCATATGCTGAAGGACAGGACTCTGAAATGGGAAAAACTTGAACATGAACTTCAATATTCAAACGAAAGGGGTTCGGAGCTCTCAAAGGTTATTGGAAGAGCTGAGGTGGCAACACAGACTGAGATGACTGCAACAGAGCAGCCCTTGGATGCCAAAAGTACGCTGACTCACGTCAACGTAGAACAACAGACCGCTGAAACAGCTGCTCCGGTAGAGGGATTGCATAGTCCGATCAATCAATCTCCAAAGGAAGTTGAAGTATTAAAATCACAAATGAGGTCACTAGTAAACGACTTGCTGAAAGCCCAGAAAAAGCTGGATGCAGAGGTACACATGAAGAAGTCTCTTCAGGAAAGATGTCTGGATTTGGAACAAGAGCTGGCTAACGTCCAGCTAGGTATGGAGGAAATAGACGACCCTCTCACTGGTCTAGCTCAGGACGACACCGAATATTACGATGTCCTGTCCTGCCCAGCTTGTAACTTCGACTCCCAAAGTGCAGAAATCATGGAGGAGCACCAAAAGTCTACGGAACATCGGGAGAAGCTGGCTCTACGACGGAAACAGGAGGAAGAGAAGGAGGAACTGCGCATGCAGCTGGCAGCTGTGGCAGCTGACAATGGAGCCCAGAGAGTCTCCAAGAAGCAGAAAAGGAAAAGTAAAAACAGAAGATGACCCATCTGAACCATTATCACCTCTACCAGATCACACACGTGGTCCCTCCGAACGGAGCCAATTCAGTTCGGAAGTTTAAACTGTTAAATCCATGGAAGGACTATTGAATGAGTCACTCTAGCAACGTGAACCGACTACACCACAGAGATTGAATCTGTGAACTGTTTTCCGCAGAGACTGAATCTGTGATCTGTTTTTGACATGAAGTTATCTATGTATCTATGTTATTCTGTTATGTAAACCTGAAGTTATATATGTATATATGTTATTACGTTATGTTAAATGGGGAGATGACTGTAAAGCTAGGAAGGGAGGAATGTTGTGTATGTAATATGTGTGCTACTTTGAACCTATGGACAGGACTGCACTACTTGTTGGGCGTAGTGATACGCAGTACCACTCCTGGCCATAGGGGTATAAATAGTACTGTGGGTACTGATTCCCCTCAGTTCCCGCCTGTGGGCATGAAGTAAAGACCTATGTGCAGTCCCTACCTCCAACCAGTAAAGGCCTGTTTGAGTTATACGTTTAAGTCTTTGTGTTAATTGTTCAATACAATACACATACTTAACAACTAACATATCCTCCTGTCTAACTAACATCTCCTCCTGTCTAAATAACATCTCCCCGTGTCTAACTAACATCTCCCCGTGTCTAACTAACATCTCCCCGTGTCTAACTAACATCTCCCCGTGTCTAACTAACATCTCCCCGTGTCTAACTAACATTTCCCCGTGTCTAGCTAACATCCCCCCATGGCTAACTAACATCTCCCCGTGTCTAACGAACATCTCCCCGTGTCTAACTAACATCTCCCCGTGTCTAACTAACATCTCCCCGTGTCTAACTAACATCTCCCTGTGTCTAACTAACATCTCCCCGTGTCTAACTAACATCTCCCCGTGTCTAACTAACATCTCCCCGTGTCTAACTAACATCTCCCCGTGTCTAACTAACATCTCCTCCTGTCTAACTAACATCTGCCCGTGTCTAACTAACATCTCCTCCTGTCTAACTAACATCTCCTCCTGTCTAACTAACATCTCCTCGTGTCTAACTAACATCTCCCCGTGTCTAACTAACATCTCCCCGTGTCTAACTAACATCGCCCCGTGTCTAACTAACATCTCCTCCTGTCTAACTAACATCTCCCTGTGTCTAACTAACATCTCCCCGTGTCTAACTAACATCTCCCCGTGTCTAACAGACATCTCTCCGTGTCGAACTAACATCTCCCCGTGTCTAACTAACATCTCCCCGTGTCCAACTAACATCTCCCCGTGTCGAACTAACATCTCCCCGTGTCTAACTAACATCTCCCCGTGTCTAACTAACATCTCCCCGTGTCTAACTAACATCTCCCCGTGTCTAACGAACATCTCCCCGTGTCTAACTAACATCTCCTCCTGTCTAACTAACATCTCCCCGTGTCTAACTAACATCTCCCCGTGTCTAAGTAACATCTCCCCGTGTCTAACTCACATCTCCCCGTGTCTAACTAACATCTCCCCTTGTCTAACGAACATCTCCCCTTGTCTAACTAACATCTCCCCGTGTCTAACTAACATCTCCTCCTGTCTAACTAACATCTCCCCATTTCTAACTAACATCTCCCCGTGTGCAAATCATATCTCCCCCATGTCTAACTAACATCTCCCCGTGTCTAATTAACATCTCCTCCTGTCTAACTAACATCTCCCCATGTCTAACTAACATCTCCCCGTGTCAAACTAACATCTCCCCGTGTCTAACTAACATCTCCCCGTATCTAACTAACATCTCCCCGTGTCTAACTAACACCTCCTCCTGTCTAACTAACATCTCCCCGTGTCTAACTAACATCTCCCCGTGTCTAACTAACATCTCCCCGTGTCTAACTAACATCTCCCCGTGTCTAACTAACATCTCCCCGTGTCAAAGTAACATCTCCCCGTGTCTAACTAACATCTCCCAGTGTCTAACTAACATCTCCCCGTGTCTAACCAGCATCTCCCCGTGTCTAACCAACATCTCCCCGTGTCTAACTAACATCTCCCCGTGTCTAACTAACATCTCCCCGTGTCTAACTAACATCTGCACGTGGCTAGTTAACATCTCTCCGTGTCTAACTAACATCTCCCCGTGTCTAACGAACATCTCCCCGTGTCTAACTAACATCTCCTCCTGTCTAACTAACATCTCCCCGTGTCTAACGAACATCTCCCCCTGTCTAACTAACATCTCCTCCTGTCTAACTAACATCTCCCCGTGTCTAACTAACATCTCCCCGTGTCTAACTAACATCTCCCCGTGTCTAACTAACATCCGACCGTGTCTAACTAACATCTCCCCCTGTCTAACTAACATCTCTCCGTGTCTAACTAACATCTCCCCGTGTCTAACTAACATCTCCCCGTGTCTAACTAACATCTCCCCGTGTCTAACGAACATCTCCCAGTGTCTAACTAACATCTCCCCGTGTCTAACTAACATCTCCCCATGTCTAACTAACATCTCCCCGTGTCTAACTAACATCTCCCCGTGTCTAACTAACATCGCCCCGTGTCTAACTAACATCTCCCCGTGTCTAACTAACATCGCCCCGTGTCTAACTAACATCTCCCCGTTTCTAACTAACATCTCCTCCTGTCTAACTAACATCTCCCCGTGTCTAACTAACATCTCCCCGTTTCTAACTAACATCTCCTCCTGTCTAACTAACACCTCCCCGTGTCTAACTAACATCTCCCCGTGTCTAACTAACATCTCTCCGTGTCTAACTAACATCTCCCCGTGTCTAACTAACATCTCCCCGTGTCTAACTAACATCTCCCCGTGTCTAACTAACATCTCCCCGTGTCTAACTAACATCTCCCAGTGTCTAACTAACATCTCCCCGTGTCTAACTAACATCTCCCCGTGTCTAACTAACATCTCTCCGTGTCTAACTAACATCTCCCCGTGTCTCACGAACATCTCCCCGTGTCTCACTAACATCTCCCCGTGTCTAACTAACATCTCCCCGTGTCTAAATAACATCTCCCCGTGTCTATCTAACATCTCCCCGTGTCTAACATCTCCCCCTGTCTAACTAACATCTCCCCGTGTCTAACTAACATCTCCCCGTGTCTAACCAACATCTCCCGGTGTCTAACTAACATCTCCCCGTGTCTAACTAACATCTCCCCGTGTCTAACTAACATCTCCCCGTGTCTAACTAACATCTCCCCCTGTCTAACTAACATCTCCCCGTGTCTAACTAACATCTCCCCGTGTCTAACTAACATCTCCCCGTGTCTAACCAACATCTCCCGGTGTCTAACTAACATCTCCCCGTGTCTAACTAACATCTCCCCGTGTCTAACTAACATCTCCCCGTGTCTAACTAACATCTCCCCGTGTCTAACTAACATCTCCCCGTGTCTAACTAACATCTCCTCCTGTCTAACTAACATCTGCCCGTGTCTAACTAACATCTCCCCCTGTCTAACTAACATCTCCCCGTGTCTAACAAACATCTCCTCCTGTCTAACTGACATCTCCTCCTGTCTAACTAACATCTCCCCGTGTGTTACTAACATCTCCCCGTGTCTAAATAACATCTCCTCCTGTCTAACTAACATCTCCCCGTGCCTAACTAACATCTCCCCGTGTCTAACTAACATCTCCCCGTGTCTAACTAACATCTCCCCGTGTCTAACTAACATCTCCCCGTGTCTAACTAACATCTCCCCGTGTCTAACTAACATCTCCCCGTGACTAACTAACATCTCCCCGCGTCGAACTAACATCTCCCCCGTCTAACTAACATCTCCCCCGTCTAACTAACATCTCCCCGTGTCTAACTAACATCTCCTCCTGTCTAACTAACATCTCCCCGTGTCTAACTAACATCTCCCCGTGTCTAACTAACATCTCCTTCTGGCTAAATAACATCACCCCGTGTCTAACTAACATCTCCCCGTGTCTAACTAACATCTCCCCGTGTCTAACTAACATCTCCCCGTGTCTAACTAACATCTCCTTCTGGCTAAATAACATCACCCTGTGTCTAACTAACATCTCCCCGTGTCTAACTAACATCTCCCCGTGTCTAACTAACATCTCACCGTGTCTAACTAACATCTCCCCGTGTCTAACTAACATCTCCCCGTGTCTAACTAACATCTCCCCGTGTCTAACTAACATCTCCCCGTGTCTAACTAACATCTCCCCGTGTCTAACTAACATCTCCCCCTGTCTAACTAACATCTCCTCCTGTCTAACTAACATCTCCCCGTGTCTAACTAACATCTCCCCGTGTCTAACTAACATCTCCCCGTGTCTAACTAACATCTCCCCGTGTCTAACTAACATCTCCCCGTGTCTAACTAACATCTCCCCGTGTCTAACTAACATCTCCCCCGTCTAACTAACATCTCCCCGTGTCTAACTAACATCTCCCCGTGTCTAACTAACATCTCCCCATGTCTAACTAACATCTCCCCGTGTCTAACATCTCCCCGTGTCTAACTAACATCTCCCCGTGTCTAGCTAACATCTCCCCCTGTCTAACTAACATCTCCCCATGTCTAACTAACATCTCTCCGTGTCTAACTGACATCTCCCCATGTCTAACTAACATCTCCCCGTGTCTAACTAACATCTCCCCGTGACTAACTAACATCTCCCCGTGTCTAACTAACATCGCCCCGTGTCTAACTAACATCTCCCCATGTCTAACTAACATCTCCCCGTGTCTAACTAACATCTCCCCGTGTCTAACTAACATCTCCCCGTGTCTAACTAACATCTCCTCCTGTCTAACTAACACCTCCCCGTGTCTAACTAACATCTCCCGGTGTCTAACTAACATCTCCCCGTGTCAAACTAACATCTCCCCGTGTCTAACTAACATCTCCCCGTGTCTAACTAACATCTCCTCCTGTCGAACTAACATCTCCCCGTGTCTAACTAACATCTCCCCGTGTCTAACTAACATCTCCCCGTGTCTAACTAACATCGCCCTGTGTCTAACTAACATCTCCCCGTGTCTAACTAACATCTCCCCGTGTCGAACTAACATCTCCCCGTGTCTAACTAACAACTCCCCGTGTCTAACCAGCATCTCCCCGTGTCTAACTAACATCTCCCCGTGTCTAACTAACATCTCCCCGTGTCTAACTAACATCTCCCCGTGTCTAACTAACATCTCCCCGTGTCTAACTAACATCTCCCCGTGTCGAACTAAGATCTCTCCGTGTCGAACTAAGATCTCCCCGTGTCTAACTAACATCTCCCCGTGTCTAACTAACATCTCCCCGTGTCTAACTAACATCTCCCCGTGTCGAACTAAGATCTCTCCGTGTCGAACTAAGATCTCCCCTTGTCTAACTAACATCTCCTCCTATCTAACTAACATCTCCCCGTGTCTAACTAACATCTCCCCGTGTCTAAATAACATCTCCCCGTGTCTAACTAACATCTCCCCGTGTCGAACTAAGATCTCTCCGTGTCGAACTAAGATCTCCCCCTGTCTAACTAACATCTCCTCCCATCTAACTAACATCTCCCCGTGTCTAACTAACATCTCCCCGTGTCGAACTAACATCTCCCCATGTCTAACAAAAATCTCCCCGTGTCTAACTAACATCTTGCCGTGTCTAACTAACATCTGCCCGTGTCTAACTAACATCTCCCCGTGTCTAACTAACATCTCCCCGTGTCTAACTAACATCTCCCCGTGTCGAACTAAGATCTCTCCGTGTCGAACTAAGATCTCCCCCTGTCTAACTAACATCTCCTCCTATCTAACTAACATCTCCCCGTGTCTAACTAACATCTCCCCGTGTCTAAATAACATCTCCTCGTGTCTAACTAACATCTCCCCGTGTCTAACTAACATCTCCCCGTGTCTAAATAACATCTCCCCGTGTCTAACTAACATCTCCCCGTGTCGAACTAAGATCTCTCCGTGTCGAACTAAGATCTCCCCCTGTCTAACTAACATCTCCTCCCATCTAACTAACATCTCCCCGTGTCTAACTAACATCTCCCCATGTCTAACTAACATCTCCCCGTGTCGAACTAACATCTCCCCATGTCTAACAAAAATCTCCCCGTGTCTAACTAACATCTCCCCGTGTCTAACTAACATCTGCCCGTGTCTAACTAACATCTCCCCGTGTCTAACTAACATCTCTCCGTGTCTAACTGACACCTCCCCGTGTCAAACTAACATCTGCCCGTGTCAAACTAACATCTCCCCGTGTCTAACTAACATCTCCCCGTGTCTAACTAACATCTCCTCCTGTCTAACTAACATCTGCCCGTGTCTAACTAACATCTCCTCCTGTCTAACTAACATCTCCTCATGTCTAATTAACATCTCCTCGTGTCTAACTAACATCTCCTCGTGTCTAACTAACATCTCCCCGTGTCTAACTAACATCTCCCCGTGTCTAACTAACATCTCCCCGTGTCTAACAGACATCTCTCCGTGTCGAACTAACATCTCCCTGTGTCTAACTAACATCTCCCCGTGTCTAACTAACATCTCCCCGTGTCTAACTAACATCTCCCCGTGTCTAACTAACATCTCCCCGTGTCTAACAGACATCTCTCCGTGTCGAACTAACATCTCCCCGTGTCTAACTAAAATCTCCCCGTGTCTAACTAACATCTCCCCGTGTCTAACTAACATCTCCCCGTGTCTAACTAACATCTCCCCGTGTCTAACTAACATCTCCCCGTGTCTAACTAACATCTCCCCGTGTCTAACTAACATCTCCCCGTGTCTAACTAACATCTCCCCGTGTCTAACTAACATCTCCCCGTGCCTAACTAACATCTCCTCCTGTCTAACTAACATCTCCCCGTGTCTAACTAACATCTCCTCCGATCTAACTAACATCTCCCCGTGTCTAACTAACATCTCCCCGTGTCTAACTAACATCTCCCCGTGTCTAACTAACATCTCCTCCTGTCTAACTAACATCTCCTCCTGTCTAACTAACATCTCCTCCTGTCTAACTAACATCTCCTCCTGTCTAACCAACATCTCCCAGTGTCTAACTAACATCTCCCCGTGTCTAGCTAACATCTCCCCGTGTCTAACTAACATCTCCCCATGTCTAACTAACATCTCCCCGTGTCTAGCTAACATCTCCCCGTGTCTAACTAACATCTCCCCGTGTCTAACTAACATCTCCCCCTGCCTAACTAACATCTCCCCGTGTCTAACTAACATCTCCCCGTGTCTAACTAACATCTCCCCATGTCTAACTAACATCTCCTCCTGTCTAACTAACATCTCCTCCTGTCTAACTAACATCTCCTCCTGTCTAACCAACATCTCCCCGTGTCTAACTAACATCTCCCCGTGTCTAGCTAACATCGCCCCGTGTCTAACTAACATCTCCCCGTGTCTAACTAACATCTCCCCGTGTCTAACTAACATCTCCCCGTGTCTCACTAACATCTCCCCGTGCCAAACTAACATCTCCCCGTGTCTAACTAACATCTCCCCGTGTCTAACTAACATCTCCCCGTGTCTAACTAACATCTCCCCGTGTCTAACTAACATCTCCCCGTGTCTAACTAACATCTCCCCGTGTCTAGCTAACATCCCCCCATGGCTAACTAACATCTCCCCGTGTCTAACGAACATCTCCCCGTGTCTAACTAACATCTCCCCGTGTCTAACTAACATCTCCCCGTGTCTAACTAACATCTCTCCGTGTCTAACTAACATCTCCCCGTGTCTAACTAACATCTCCCCGTGTCTAACTAACATCTCCTCCTGTCTAAGTAACATCTCCCCGTGTCTAACTAACATCTCCCCGTGTCTAACTAACATCTCCCCGTGTCTAACTAACATCTCCCCATGTCTAACTATCATCTCCCCGTGTCTAACTAACATCTCACCGTGTCTAACTAACATCTCCCCTTGTCTAACTAACATCTCCCTGTGTCTAACTAACATCTCCCCGTGTCTAACTAACACATCCCCGTGTCTAACTAACATCTCCTCCTGTCTAACTAACATCTCCCCGTGTCTAACTAACATCTCCCCGTGTCTAACTAACATATCCCTGTGTCTAACTAACATCTCCCCGTGTCTAACTAACATCTCCCCGTGTCTAACTAACATCTCCCCCTGTCTAACTAACATCTCCCCTTGTCTAACTAACATCTCCCCGTGTCTAACTAACATCTCCCGTGTCTAACAAACATTTCCCCGTGTCTAACTAACATCTCCCCGTGTCTAACTAATATCTCCCCGTGTCTAACTAACATCTCCCCGTGTCTCACTAACATCTCCCCGTGTCTCACTAACATCTCCCCGTGTCTCACTAACATCTCCCCGTTTCTAACTAACATCTCCCCGTCTAACTAACATCTCCCCGTGTCTAACTAACATCTCCCCGTGTCTAACTAACATCTCCCCGTGTCTAACTAACATCTCCCCGTGTCTAACTAACATCTCCCCGTGTCCAACTAACATCTCCCCGTGTCTAACTAACATCTCCTCCTGTCTAACTAACATCTCCCCATTTCTAACTAACATCTCCCCGTGTCTATCTAACATCTCCCCGTGTCTAACTAACATCTCCCCGTGTCCAACTAACATCTCCCCGTGTCCTACTAACATCTCCTCCTGTCTAACTAACATCTCCCCATTTCTAACTAACATCTCCCCGTGTGCAAATCATATCTCCCCCATGTCTAACTAACATCTCCCCGTGTCTAATTAACATCTCCTCCTGTCTAACTAACATCTCCCCATGTCTAACTAACATCTCCCCGTGTCAAACTAACATCTCCCCGTGTCTAACTAACATCTCCCCGTATCTAACTAACATCTCCCCGTGTCTAACTAACATCTCCTCCTGTCTAACTAACACCTCCTCCTGTCTAACTAACATCTCCCTGTGTCTGACTAACATCTCCCCGTGCCTAACTAACATCTCCCCGTGTCTAACTAACATCTCCCCGTGTCTAACTAACATCTCCCCGTGTCAAAGTAACATCTCCCCGTGTCTAGCTAACACCTCCCCCGTGTCTAAGCAGCATCTCCCCGTGTCTAACTAACATCTCCTCGTGTCTAACTAACATCTCCCCGTGTCTAACTAACATCTGCCCGTGGATAGTTAACATCTCTCCGTGTCTAACTAACATCTCCCCGTGTCTAACTAACATCTCCCCGTGTCTAACTAACATCTCCTCCTGTCTAACTAACATCTCCCCGTGTCTAACGAACATCTCCCCCTGTCTAACGAAGATCTCCCCCTGTGTAACTAACATCTCCCCGTGTCTAACTAACATCTCCCCGTGTCTAACTAACATCTCCCCGTGTCTAACTAACATCTCCCCGTGTCTAACTATCATCTCCCCGTGTCTAACTAACATCCCACCGTGTCTAACTAACATCTCCCCCTGTCTAACTAACATCTCTCCGTGTCTAACTAACATCTCCCCGTGTCTAACTAACATCTCCCCGTGCCTAACTAACATCTCCCCGTGTCTAACTATCATCTCCCCGTATCTAACTAACATCTCCCCGTGTCTAACTAACATCTCCCAGTGTCTAACTAACATCTCCCCGTGTCTAACTAACATCTCTCCGTGTCTAACTAACATCTCCCCGTGTCGAACTAACATCTCCCCATGTCTCACTAACATCTCCCCATGTCTAACTAACATCTCCCCGTGTCTAACTAACATCTCCCCGTGTCTATCTAACATCTCCCCGTGTCCAACATCTCCCCGTGTCTAACTAACATCTCCCCGTGTCTAACCAACATCTCCCCGTGTCTAACTAACATCCCCCCGTGTCTAACCAACATCTCCCCGTGTCTAACTAACATCTCCCCGTGTCTAACAAACATCTCCCCGTGTCTAACTAACATCTCCCCGTGTCTAACTAACATTTCCCCGTGTCTAACTAACATCTCCTCCTGTCTAACTAACATCTCCCAATGTCTAACTAACATCTCTCCGTGTCTAACTAACATCTCCCCGTGTCTAACTAACATCTCCGCGTGTCTAACTAACATCTCCTCCTGTCTAACTAACATCTGCCCGTGTCTAACTAACATCTCCCCGTGTCTATCTAACATCTCCCCGCGTCTAACAAACATCTCCTCCTGTCTAACTAACATCTCCTCCTGTCTAACTAACATCTCCCCGTGTGTTACTAACATCTCCCCGTGTCTAAATAACATCTCCTCCTGTCTAACTAACATCTCCCCGTGTCTAACTAACATCTCCCCGTGTCTAACTAACATCTCCCCGTGTCTAACTAACATCTCCCCGTGTCTAACTAACATCTCCCCGTGTCTAACTAACATCTCCCCGTGTCTAACTAACATCTCCCCGTGTCTAACTAACATCTCCCCGTGTCTAACTAATATCTCCCCGTGTCTAACATCTCCCCGTGTCTAACTAACATCGCCCCGTGTCTAACTAATATCTCCCCGTGTCTAACTAACATCTCCCTGTGTCTAACTAACATCTCCCCGTGTCTAACTAACATCTCCTCCTGTCTAACTTACACCTCCCCGTGTCTAACTAACATCTCCCCATGTCTAACTAACATCTCCCCGTGTCTGACTAACATCTCCCCGTGTCTAACTAACATCTCCTCCTGTCTAACGAACATCACCCCGTGCCTAACTAACATCTCCCCGTGTCTAACTAACATCTCCCCGTGTCTAACTAACATCTCCCCGTGTCTAACTAACATCTCCCCGTGTCTACCTAACATCTCCCCGTGTCTAACTAACATCTCCCCGTGTCTAACTAACATCTCCCCGTGTCTAACTAACATCTCCCCCTGTCTAACTAACATCTCTCCGTGTCTAACTAACATCTCCCCGTGTCTAACTAACATCTCCCCGTGCCTAACTAACATCTCCCCGTGTCTAACTATCATCTCCCCGTGTCTAACTAACATCTCCCCGTGTCTAACTAACATCTCCCCGTGTCTAACTAACATCTCCCCGTGTCTAACTAACATCTCCCAGTGTCTAACTAACATCTCCCCGTGTCTAACTAACATCTCTCCGTGTCTAACTAACATCTCCCCGTGTCGAACTAACATCTCCCCATGTCTCACTAACATCTCCCCGTGTCTAACTAACATCTCCCCGTGTCTCACTAACATCTCCCCGTGTCTAACTAACATCTCCCCGTGTCTAACAGACATCTCTCCGTGTCGAACTAACATCTCCCCGTGTCTAACTAAAATCTCCCCGTGTCTAACTAACATCTCCCCGTGTCTAACTAACATCTCCCCGTGTCTAACTAACATCTCCCCGTGTCTAACTAACATCTCCCCGTGTCTAACTAACATCTCCCCGTGTCTAACTAACATCTCCCCGTGTCTAACTAACATCTCCCCGTGTCTAACTAACATCTCCCCGTGCCTAACTAACATCTCCTCCTGTCTAACTAACATCTCCCCGTGTCTAACTAACATCTCCTCCGATCTAACTAACATCTCCCCGTGTCTAACTAACATCTCCCCGTGTCTAACTAACATCTCCCCGTGTCTAACTAACATCTCCTCCTGTCTAACTAACATCTCCTCCTGTCTAACTAACATCTCCTCCTGTCTAACTAACATCTCCTCCTGTCTAACCAACATCTCCCCGTGTCTAACTAACATCTCCCCGTGTCTAGCTAACATCTCCCCGTGTCTAACTAACATCTCCCCGTGTCTAACTAACATCTCCCCCTGCCTAACTAACATCTCCCCGTGTCTAACTAACATCTCCCCGTGTCTAACTAACATCTCCCCGTGTCTAACTAACATCTCCCCCTGCCTAACTAACATCTCCCCGTGTCTAACTAACATCTCCCCGTGTCTAACTAACATCTCCCCGTGTCTAACTAACATCTCCTCCTGTCTAACTAACATCTCCTCCTGTCTAACTAACATCTCCTCCTGTCTAACCAACATCTCCCCGTGTCTAACTAACATCTCCCCGTGTCTAGCTAACATCGCCCCGTGTCTAACTAACATCTCCCCGTGTCTAACTAACATCTCCCCGTGTCTAACTAACATCTCCCCGTGTCTCACTAACATCTCCCCGTGCCAAACTAACATCTCCCCGTGTCTAACTAACATCTCCCCGTGTCTAACTAACATCTCCCCGTGTCTAACTAACATCTCCCCGTGTCTAACTAACATCTCCCCGTGTCTAACTAACATCTCCCCGTGTCTAGCTAACATCCCCCCATGGCTAACTAACATCTCCCCGTGTCTAACGAACATCTCCCCGTGTCTAACTAACATCTCCCCGTGTCTAACTAACATCTCCCCGTGTCTAACTAACATCTCTCCGTGTCTAACTAACATCTCCCCGTGTCTAACTAACATCTCCCCGTGTCTAACTAACATCTCCTCCTGTCTAAGTAACATCTCCCCGTGTCTAACTAACATCTCCCCGTGTCTAACTAACATCTCCCCGTGTCTAACTAACATCTCCCCATGTCTAACTAACATCTCCCCGTGTCTAACTAACATCTCCCCGTGTCTAACTAACATCTCCCCGTGTCTAACTAACATCTCCCCGTGGCTAACTAACATCTCCCCGTGTCTGACTATCATCTCCCCGTGTCTAACTAACATCTCACCGTGTCTAACTAACATCTCCCCTTGTCTAACTAACATCTCCCTGTGTCTAACTAACATCTCCCCGTGTCTAACTAACACATCCCCGTGTCTAACTAACATCTCCTCCTGTCTAACTAACATCTCCCCGTGTCTAACTAACATCTCCCCGTGTCTAACTAACATATCCCTGTGTCTAACTAACATCTCCCCGTGTCTAACTAACATCTCCCCGTGTCTAACTAACATCTCCCCCTGTCTAACTAACATCTCCCCATGTCTAACTAACATCTCCCGTGTCTAACAAACATTTCCCCGTGTCTAACTAACATCTCCCCGTGTCTAACTAATATCTCCCCGTGTCTAACTAACATCTCCCCGTGTCTCACTAACATCTCCCCGTGTCTCACTAACATCTCCCCGTGTCTCACTAACATCTCCCCGTTTCTAACTAACATCTCCCCGTCTAACTAACATCTCCCCGTGTCTAACTAACATCTCCCCGTGTCTAACTAACATCTCCCCGTGTCTAACTAACATCTCCCCGTGTCTAACTAACATCTCCCCGTGTCCAACTAACATCTCCCCGTGTCCTACTAACATCTCCTCCTGTCTAACTAACATCTCCCCATTTCTAACTAACATCTCCCCGTGTGCAAATCATATCTCCCCCATGTCTAACTAACATCTCCCCGTGTCTAATTAACATCTCCTCCTGTCTAACTAACATCTCCCCATGTCTAACTAACATCTCCCCGTGTCAAACTAACATCTCCCCGTGTCTAACTAACATCTCCCCGTATCTAACTAACATCTCCCCGTGTCTAACTAACACCTCCTCCTGTCTAACTAACACCTCCTCCTGTCTAACTAACATCTCCCTGTGTCTGACTAACATCTCCCCGTGCCTAACTAACATCTCCCCGTGTCTAACTAACATCTCCCCGTGTCTAACTAACATCTCCTCCTGTCTAACTAACACCTCCTCCTGTCTAACTAACATCTCCCTGTGTCTGACTAACATCTCCCCGTGCCTAACTAACATCTCCCCGTGTCTAACTAACATCTCCCCGTGTCTAACTAACATCTCCCCGTGTCAAAGTAACATCTCCCCGTGTCTAGCTAACACCTCCCCCGTGTCTAAGCAGCATCTCCCCGTGTCTAACTAACATCTCCTCGTGTCTAACTAACATCTCCCCGTGTCTAACTAACATCTGCCCGTGGATAGTTAACATCTCTCCGTGTCTAACTAACATCTCCCCGTGTCTAACTAACATCTCCCCGTGTCTAACTAACATCTCCTCCTGTCTAACTAACATCTCCCCGTGTCTAACGAACATCTCCCCCTGTCTAACGAACATCTCCCCCTGTGTAACTAACATCTCCCCGTGTCTAACTAACATCTCCCCGTGTCTAACTAACATCTCCCCGTGTCTAACTAACATCTCCCCGTGTCTAACTAACATCTCCCCGTGTCTAACTATCATCTCCCCGTGTCTAACTAACATCCCACCGTGTCTAACTAACATCTCCCCCTGTCTAACTAACATCTCTCCGTGTCTAACTAACATCTCCCCGTGTCTAACTAACATCTCCCCGTGCCTAACTAACATCTCCCCGTGTCTAACTATCATCTCCCCGTATCTAACTAACATCTCCCCGTGTCTAACTAACATCTCCCCGTGTCTAACTAACATCTCTCCGTGTCTAACTAACATCTCCCCGTGTCGAACTAACATCTCCCCATGTCTCACTAACATCTCCCCATGTCTAACTAACATCTCCCCGTGTCTAACTAACATCTCCCCGTGTCTATCTAACATCTCCCCGTGTCCAACATCTCCCCGTGTCTAACTAACATCTCCCCGTGTCTAACCAACATCTCCCCGTGTCTAACTAACATCCCCCCGTGTCTAACCAACATCTCCCCGTGTCTAACTAACATCTCCCCGTGTCTAACAAACATCTCCCCGTGTCTAACTAACATCTCCCCGTGTCTAACTAACATTTCCCCGTGTCTAACTAACATCTCCTCCTGTCTAACTAACATCTCCCAATGTCTAACTAACATCTCTCCGTGTCTAACTAACATCTCCCCGTGTCTAACTAACATCTCCGCGTGTCTAACTAACATCTCCTCCTGTCTAACTAACATCTGCCCGTGTCTAACTAACATCTCCCCGTGTCTATCTAACATCTCCCCGCGTCTAACAAACATCTCCTCCTGTCTAACTAACATCTCCTCCTGTCTAACTAACATCTCCCCGTGTGTTACTAACATCTCCCCGTGTCTAAATAACATCTCCTCCTGTCTAACTAACATCTCCCCGTGTCTAACTAACATCTCCCCGTGTCTAACTAACATCTCCCCGTGTCTAACTAACATCTCCCCGTGTCTAACTAACATCTCCCCGTGTCTAACTAACATCTCCCCGTGTCTAACTAACATCTCCCCGTGTCTAACTAACATCTCCCCGTGTCTAACTAATATCTCCCCGTGTCTAACATCTCCCCGTGTCTAACTAACATCGCCCCGTGTCTAACTAACATCTCCCCGTGTCTAACTAACATCTCCCTGTGTCTAACTAACATCTCCCCGTGTCTAACTAACATCTCCCCGTGTCTAACTAACATCTCCTCCTGTCTAACTTACACCTCCCCGTGTCTAACTAACATCTCCCCATGTCTAACTAACATCTCCCCGTGTCTAACTAACATCTCCCCGTGTCTAACTAACATCTCCTCCTGTCTAACGAACATCACCCCGTGCCTAACTAACATCTCCCCGTGTCTAACTAACATCTCCCCGTGTCTAACTAACATCTCCCCGTGTCTAACTAACATCTCCCCGTGTCTACCTAACATCTCCCCGTGTCTAACTAACATCTCCCCGTGTCTAACTAACATCTCCCCGTGTCTAACTAACATCTCCCCGTGTCTAATTAACATCTCCCCGTGTCTCACTAACATCTCCCCGTATCGAACTAACATCTCCCCGTGTCTAACTAACATCTCCCCGTGGCTAACTAACATCTCCTCCTATCTAACTAACATCTCTCCGTGTCTAACTAACATCTCCCCCTGTCTAACTAACATCTCCTCCTGTTTAACTAACATCTCCCCGTGTCTAACTAACATCTCCCCGTGTCTAACTAACATCTCCCCGTGTCTAACTAACATCTCCCCCGTCTAACTAACATCTCCCCGTGTCTAACTAACATCTCCCCGTGTCTAACTAACATCTCCTCCTGTCTAACTAACATCTCCTCCTGTCTAACTAACATCTCCCCGTGTCTAACTAACATCTCCCCGTGTCTAACTAACATCTCCTCCTGTGTAACTAACACCTCCTCCTGTCTAACTAACATGTCCCCGTGTCTAACTAGCATCTCCCCGTGTCTAACTAACATCTCCCCGTGTCTAACGAACATCTGCCCGTGTCTAACTAACATCTCCCCGTGTCTAACTAACATCTCCCCGTGTCTAACTAATATCTCCCCGTGTCTCACTAACATCTCCCCGTGTCTAAGCACCATCTCCCCGTGTCGAACTAACTTCTCCCCGTGTCTAACTAACATCTCCCCGTGTCTAACTAACATCTCCCCATGTCTAACTAACATCTCCCCGTGTCTAACTAACAACTCCCCGTGTCTAACTAACATCTCCCCGTGTCTAACTAACATCTCCCCGTGGCTAACTAACATCTCCCCATGTCTAAGGAACGTCTCCCCGTGGCTAACTAACATCTCCCCGTGGCTAACTAACATCTCCCGTGTCTAACTAACATCTCCCCGTGTCTAACTAACATCTCCCCGTGTCTAACTAACATCTCCCCGTGTCTAACTAACATCTCCCCGTGTCTAACTAACATCTCCCCTCGTCTAACTAACATCTCCCCGTGTCTAACTAACATCTCCTCCTGTCTAAGTAACTTCTCCCCGTGTCTAACTAACATCTCCCCGTGTCTAACTAACATCTCCGCGTGTCGAACTAACATCTCCTCCTGTCCAACTAACATCTCCCCGTGTCTAACTAACATCTCCCCGTCTAACTAACATCTCCTCCTGTCTAACTAACATCTCCACGTGTCTAACTAACATCTCCCCGTGTCTAACTAACAACTCCCCGTGTCTAACTAATATCTGCCCGTGTCGAACTAACATCTCCCCGTCTAACTAACATCTCCCCGTGTCTAACTAACATCTCCCCGTGTCTAACTAACATCTCCCCGTGTCTAACTAACATCTCCCCGTGTCTAACTAACATCTCCCCGTGTCTAACTAACATCTCCCCGTGTCTAACTAACATCTCCCCGTGTCTAACTAACATCTCCCCGTGTCTAACTAACATCTCCCCGTGTCTAACTAACATCTCTCCGAGTCTAACTAACATCTCCCCGTGTCTAACTAACATCTCTCCGAGTCTAACTAACATCTCTCCGAGTCTAACTAACATCTCCCCGTGTCTAACTAACATCTCCCCGTGTCTAATTAACATCTCCCCGTGTCTAACTAACATCTGCCAGTGTCTAACTAACATCTCCCCGTGTCTAACTAACATCTCCTCCTATCTAACTAATATCTCTCTGTGTCTAACTAACATCTCCCCCTGTCTATCTAACATCTCCTCCTGTCTAACTAACATCTCACCGTGTCTAAATAACATCTCCCCGTGTCTAACTAACATCTCCCCGTGTCTAACTAACGTCTCCCCCGTCTAACTAACATCTCCCCGTGTCTAACTAACAACTCCCCGTGTCTAACTAACATCTCCTCCTGTCTAACTAACATCTCCCCCTGTCTAACTAACATCTCCCCGTGTCTAACTAACATCTCCCCGTGTCTAACTAACATCTCCCCGTGTCTAACTGACATCTCCCCGTGTCTAACTGACATCTGCCCTGTCTAACTAACATCTCCCCGTGTCTAACTAACATCTCCCCGTGTCTAACTTACATCTCCCCGTGTCTAACTAACATCTCCCCGTGTCTAACTAACATCTCCCCGTGTCTAACTAACATCTCTCCGTGTCTCACTAACATCTCCCCGTGTCTAACTAACATCTCCCCGTGTCTAACTAACATCTCCCCGTGTCTAACTAACTTCTCCGCGTGTCTAACTAACATCTCCCCGTGTCTAACTAACATCTCCCCGTGTCTAACTAACATCTCCCCGTGTCTAACTAACATCTCCCCGTGTCTAACTAACAACTCCCCGTGTCTAACTAACATCTCCCCGTGGCTAACTAACATCTCCCCGTGTCTAACGAACATCTCCCCGTGTCTAACGAACATCTCCCCGTGTCTAACTAACATCTCCCCGTGGCTAACTAACATCTCCCCGTGTCTAACTAACATCTTCCCGTGTCTAACTAACATCTCCCCGTGTCTAACTAACATCTCCCCGTGTCAAACTAACATCTCCCCGTGTCAAACTAACATCTCCCCGTGTCTAACTAACATCTCCCCGTGTCTAACTAACATCTCCCCGTGTCTAACTAACATCTCCCCGTGTCTAACTAACATCTCCCCGTGTCTAACTAACATCTCCCCGTGTCTAACTAACATCTCCCCGTGTCTAACTAACATCTCCCCCGTCTAACTAACATCTCCCCGTGTCTAACTAACATCTCCCCGTGTCTAACTAACATCTCCCCGTGTCTAACTAACATCTCCCCGTGTCTAACTAACATCTCCCCGTGTCTAACTAACATCTCCCCGTGTCTAACTAACATCTCCCCGTGTCTAACTAACATCTCCCCGTGTCTAACTAACATCTCCCCGTGTCTAACTAACATCTCCCCGTGTCTAACTACCATCTCCCCGTGTTTAACTAACATCTCCCCATGTCTAACTACCATCTCCCCGTGTCCAACTAACATCTCCCCGTGTCTAACTAACATCTCCCCCTGTCTAACTAACATCTCCTCCTGTCTAACTAACATCTCCCCGTGTCTAACTAACATCTCCCCGTGTCTAACTAACAACTCCCCGTGTCTAACTCATATCTCCCCGTGTCTAACTAACATCTCCCAGTGTCTAACTAACATCTCCCCCTGTCTAACTAACATCTCCCCCTGTCTAACTAACATCTCCCCGTGTCTAACTAACATCTCCCCGTGTCTAAATAACATCTCCCCGTGTCTAACTAACATCTCCCCGTGTCTAACTAACATCTCCCCGTGTCTAACTAACATCTCCCCGTGTCTAACTAACATCTCCCCGTGTCTAACTAACATCTCCCCGTGTCTAACTAACATCTCTCCGAGTCTAACTAACATCTCCCCGTGTCTAACTAACATCACCCCGTGTCTAACTAACATCTCCCCGTGTCTAACTAACATCTCCCCGTGTCTAACTAACAACTCCCCGTGTCTAACTAACATCTCCCCGTGTCTAACTAACATCTCCCCGTGTCTAACTAACATCTCCCCGTGTCTAACTAACATCTCACCGTGTCTAACTAACATCTCCCCGTGTCTCACTAACATCTCCCCGTGTCTAACTAACATCTCCCCGTGTCTAACTAACATCTCCCCGTGTCTAACTAACATCTCCCCGTGTCTAACTAACATCTCCCCGTGTCTAATTAACATCTCCCCGTGTCTCACTAACATCTCCCCGTGTCTAACTAACATCTCCCCGTGTCTAACTAACACCTCCTCCTATCTAACTAACATCTCCCCGTGTCTAACTAACATCTCCCCGTGTCTAACTAACATCTCCCCGTGTCTAACTAACATCTCCCCCTGTCTAGCTAACATCTCCCCCTGTCTAACTTATATCTCCCTGTGTCTCACTAACATCTCCCCGTGTCTAACTAACATCTCCCCGTGTCTAACTAACATCTCCCCGTGTCTAACTAACATCTCCCCGTGTCTACCTAACATCTCCCTGTGTCTAACTAACATCTCCCCGTGTCTAACTAACATCTCTCCGTGTCTAACATCTCCTCCTGTCTAACTAACATCTCCCCGTGTCTAACTAACATCTCCCCATGTCTAACTAACATCTCCTCCTGTCTAACTAACATCTCCCCGTGTCTAACTAACATCTCCCCGTGTCTAACTAACATCTCCCCGTGTCTAACTAACATCTCCCCGTGTCTAACTAACATCTCCCCGTGTCTCACTAACATCTCCCCGTGTCTCACTAACATCTCCCCGTGTCTCACTAACATCTCCCCGTGTCTCACTAACATCTCCCCGTGGCTAACTAACATCTCCCCGTGTCTAACATCTCCCCACGTCTAATTAACATCTCCCCGTGGCTAACTAACATCTTCCCGTGTCTAACTAACATCCCCCCGTGTCTAACTAACATCTCCCCGTCTAACTAACATCTCCCCGTGTCTAACTAACATCTCCTCCGTGTCTCACTAACATCTCCCCCTGTGTAGCTAACATCTCCCACTGTCTAACTTATATCTCCCTGTGTCTCACTAACATCTCCCCGTGTCTAACTAACATCTCCCCGTGTCTAACTAACATCTCCCCGTGTCTAACTAACATCTCCCCGTGTCTACCTAACATCTCCCCGTGTCTAACTAACATCTCCCCGTGTCTAACTAACATCTCTCCGTGTCTAACATCTCCTCCTGTCTAACTAACATCTCCCCGTGTCTAACTAACATCTCCCCATGTCTAACTAACATCTCCTCCTGTCTAACTAACATCTCCCCGTGTCTAACTAACATCTCCCCGTGTCTAACTAACATCTCCCCGTGTCTAACTAACATCTCCCCGTGTCTAACTAACATCTCCCCGTGTCTCACTAACATCTCCCCGTGTCTCACTAACATCTCCCCGTGTCTCACTAACATCTCCTCGTGTCTCACTAACATCTCCCCGTGGCTGACTAACATCTCCCCGTGTCTAACTAACATCTCCCCGTGTCTAACATCTCCCCACGTCTAATTAACATCTCCCCGTGGCTAACTAACATCTCCCCGCGGCTAACTAACATCTTCCCGTGTCTAACTAACATCCCCCCGTGTCTAACTAACATCTCCCCGTCTAACTAACATCTCCCCGTGTCTAACTAACATCTCCTCCGTGTCTCACTAACATCTCCCCCCTGTCTAACTAACATCTCCCCGTGTCTAACTAACATCTCCCCGTGTCTAACTAACATCTCCCCGTGTCTAACTAACATCTCCCCGTGTCTAACTAACATCTCCCCGTGTCTAACTAACATCTCCCCTTGTCTAACTAACATCTCCCCTTGTCTAACTAACATCTCCCTGTGTCTAACTAACATCTGCCCTGTCTAACTAACATCTCTCCCTGTCTAACTAACATCTCCCCGTGTCTAACATCTCCCCGTGTCTAACTAACATCTTCCCGTGTCTAACTAACATCTCCCCCTGTCTAACTAACATCTCCCTGTGTCTCACTAACATCTCCCCGTGTCTAACTAACATCTCCCCGTGTCTAACTAACATCTCCCCGTGTCTAACTAACATCTCCCCGTGTCTACCTAACATCTCCCCGTGTCTAACTAACATCTCCCCATGTCTAACTAACATCTCTCCGTCTCTAACTAACATCTCCTCCTGTCTAACTAACATCTCCCCGTGTCTAACTAACATCTCCACATGTCTAACTAAAATCTCCTCCTGTCTAACTAACATCTCCCCGTGTCTAACTAACATCTCCCCGTGTCTAACGAACATCTCCCCGTGTCTAACTAACATCTCCACGTGTCTAACTAACATCTCCCCGCATCTAACTAACATCTCCCCGTGGCTAACTAACATCTCCCCGCGGCTAACTAACATCTCCCCGTGTCTCACTAACATCTCCCCGTGTCTAACTAACATCTCCCCGTGTCTACCTAACATCTCCCCGTGTCTAACTAACATCTCCCCATGTCTAACTAACATCTCTCCGTCTCTAACTAACATCTCCTCCTGTCTAACTAACATCTCCCCGTGTCTAACTAACATCTCCACATGTCTAACTAAAATCTCCTCCTGTCTAACTAACATCTCCCCGTGTCTAACTAACATCTCCCCGTGTCTAACGAACATCTCCCCGTGTCTAACTAACATCTCCCCGCATCTAACTAACATCTCCCCGTGGCTAACTAACATCTCCCCGCGGCTAACTAACATCTCCCCGTGTCTAACTAACATCTTCCCGTGTCTAACTAACATCTCCCCGTGTCTCACTAACATCTCCCCGTGGCTAACTAACATCTCCCCGTGTCTAACTAACATCTCCCCACGCCTAACTAACATCTCCCCACGTCTAATTAACATCTCCCCGTGTCTAACTAACATCTCCCCGTGTCTAACTAACATCTCCCCGTGTCTACCTAACATCTCCCCGTGTCTAACTAACCTCTCCCTGTGTCTAACTAACATCTCCCCGTGTCTGACTAACATCTCCCCTTGTCTAACTAACATCTCCCCGTGTCTAACTAACATCTCCCCGTGTCTAACATCGCCCCGTGTCTAACATCTCCCCGTGTCTAACTAACATCTCCCCGTGTCTAACTAACATCTCCCCGAGTCTCACTAACATCTCCCTGTGTCTAACTAACATCTCCTCCTGTCTAACTAACATCTCCTCCTGTCTAACTAACATCTCCACCTGTCTAACTGACATCTCCCCGTGTCTAACTAACATCTCCCCGTGTCTAACTAACATCTCCCCGTGTCTAACGAACATCTCCTCCTGTCTAACTAACATCTCCCCGTGTCTAACTAACATCTCCTCCTGTCTGATTTACGCTCCTGTGAAGCATCCTGGGACATCAAAGGCGCTATATAAATGACGATGAACCTGCTCCTCTCTTCGGCTCTCCCCTGCCCTGGTCCAGTCCGACACTCTAGGCCGTGAGTCCCTCCTCCCCTGCCCCCTAATCTGCTCCCTCCTTTCAACTGAGAGCCACCGTTCGGGAATTTCGAGTTTTCTCCTGCTCGTTCCGTTGGGGTTATATTCCGTTTGGAGGAGGCCTCTGTCATAAATCTCAGCATCATAAAGAAACGTCTCATGAAATAACACTGGATGGCCAGCTGGTGGCGCTGTCCAAGGAGTATAAATACTCGGGCGTGGGCCCAGCTTGCCCGGGGACATTTTGTAAGACAAGGAACTAGTGAAGTACAACTAGACTTCCATGTTCTGAAACAAGTTGATTAAAGTCTTGCTTTATACTCGAGCCAAGTGCGTAGTGAGTTTTATTACGTCAGCCTCTAACTGAGCTTTTCTTCGCTCCCACAGGCCCGGACTCGCTCTCTCCCCTACGCCGATCCACTGCTGGCCTCGTTTGATGAGCTGAAGGCCCTGAGCGTGAGTGTTTACCCCGTTCCTTCGATTCAGCGAATCCGAGAAATTCACGGCACGGGAGGAGGCCATTCGGCCCATCGTGTCCGTGCCGGCCGACAAAGAGCTATCCCAGCCCTAATCCCACTTTCCAGCTCTCGGTCCGTAGCCCTGTTGCTTCCGGCGCTTCGAGTGCACATCCAAGTACTTTTTAAATGTGATGAGGGTTTCTGCCTCGACCACCCTTTCAGGCAGTGAGTTCCAGACCCCCACCACCCTCTGGGTGAAGAAAGTTCTCCTCAACTCCCCCCTAATCCTTCTCCCAGTGACTTTAAATCTCTGCCCCCCTGGTTAGTGAACTCTCTGCTCAGGGAAATAGGTCCTTCCTATCCACTCTATCCAGGCCCCTCATCATTTTATACACCTCGATTAAATCTCCCCTCAGCCTCCTCTGTTCCAGAGAAAACAACCCCAGCCTCTCCAATCTTTCCTCATAGCTAAACACTCCCAGGGCAGGTCCAGCACGGGTTAGATACAGAGTAAAGCTCCCTCTACACTGTCCCCATCAAACACTCCCAGGGCAGGTCCAGCACGGGTTAGATACAGAGTAAAGCTCCCTCTACACTGTCCCCATCAAACACTCCCAGGGCAGGTACAGCACGGGTTAGATACAGAGTAAAGCTCCCTCTACACTGTCCCCATCAAACACTCCCAGGGCAGGTACAGCATGGGTTAGATACAGAGTAAAGCTCCCTCTACACTGTCCCCATCAAACACTCCCAGGGCAGGTACAGCACGGGTTAGATACAGATTGATGTGCCTCAATAATCCCGAGACTCGATGTTAGCGAAACAAAACAAGGCTTTTATTAACTTCGAAGATAACACGCAGTGGAGAGAGGTATCTTCCCTGGAGGTCTGCAGTACTGGCTGTGAGGCCAGACTGAGCTGGCTTACATAGAGGCCAGGTATGGGCGGAGCCCTACACACAACACATTCCATACATTCCAATACACAATACAATGGTGAGGAGAAACCTGAAACCAACCACAGTCACAGGCAATACAATGGTAAGGGGGAACCTGAAACCAACCAGTCACAGGCAGTGATGAATGGAATATTTCATCACATTCACCCCTTCTATAGATTTAGTCTGTTCGGGGGTTTGGTAGTCCTCTGCGACCGACGTGGCTGTTGTGGTGTCGCGGGTGTCGGCTGGGTGTCCCCGGTGGCCTCCTGGGTCTCTGCCGGGGGTGCCGCCAGGGTTGTTGAAGGGGTAGTTGGTGGGGGTGCCGTTGGTCGATGTTCTTCCGGGGGTGATGAAAGAGTAGTGGGTGGGTAAGAGTTGCTGTGGTCGTTGTTGCTGCTATTGCCGTGGTTGTTGTCGTTACCGGCTGGGGCGACGTCTTTTATTGACACGGTGTCCTCCCTTCCGTCGGCATGCCGGACATACACGTATTGGGGGTTGGCGTGGAGTAGGAGCACTGGCTCCACGAGAGGGTCCGTCTTATGGCCCCTCACATGCCTTCGCACGAATACCAGACCCAGGGTGGAGAGCCATGACGGCATGGATACGCCTGAGGTGGATTTCCGGGGGAAGCTAAACATTCGTTCATGAGGCGTGGCATTAGTGGCAGTACACAATAGCGACCGTATCGAATGGAGCACATCTGAGAGGACTTCCTGCCAGCGGGAGATAGGGAGGCCCTTGGTCCTTAGAGCTAGAGTGACTGCTTTCCATACTGTCCCGTTCTCTCGCTCCACTTGACTGTTACCCCGGGGGTTGTAGCTGGTGGTACGGCTCGTGGCGATACCCCTGGACAGCATGTACTGGCGTAGCTCTTCACTCATGAAGGACGCCCCCCTATCCGTGTGGATGTAGCTCGGCATACCGAACAGGCAGAACAGGCTGTTGAGGCATTTAATGACCGTGGCGCTGGTCATGTCTGGGCAGGGGAAGGCGAATGGGAACCGGGAGTATTCGTCCACAATGTTCAGGAAGTAAACATTGCGGTCGACGGACGGGAGGGGGCCCTTGAAATCTAAGCTGAGCCGCTCAAAGGGCCGTGTAGCTTTGATTAAGTGGGCTCTATCAGGGTGGTAGAACCGAGGCTTGCACTCAGCGCAAGTGCGGCAGTTCCTGGTCAGAGACCGAACTTCCTCAATCGAGTAGGGTAAGTTGCGGGACTTTATGAAGTGGAACAGCCGCGTGACCCCTGGGCGGCAGAGGTCGTTGTGGAGGGTCTGTAGCCGATCCCCGGTGGCGCTGGCACACATCCTTCGTGAGAGGGCATCTGGGGATTCGTTAAGGGCCCCTGGCCGGTAAATGATGTCATACTCGAAGGTGGAGAGCTCGATCCGCCACCTAAGAATCTTATCATTTTTGATCTTCCCCCTCTGTTTATTATTGAACATAAACGCTACCGACCGCTGGTCGGTAAGTAGGGTGAAGCGTTTGCTGGCTAGGTAGTGGCGCCAGTGGCGCACTGCCTCCACGATGGCTTGGGCCTCCTTTTCCACGGAGGAGTGTCTGATCTCGGGCCCTTGGAGGGTCCTCGAGAAGAAAGCTACGGGCCGCCCCGCCTGGTTGAGGGTAGCCGCCAAGGCAAAGTCAGACGCATCACTTTCCACTTGAAATGGAGTGTTCTCGTCCACTGCCTGTAGCGTGGCCCGCTCAATATCCTGCTTAATGCTTTTGAAGGCGGCGTGGGCCTCAGCAGAGAGCGGAAAAGAGGATGCTTTCAAGAGGGGGCGGGCTTTGTCGGAGTAGTTGGGGACCCATTGGGAATAATAAGAAAATAACCCCAGGCACCTTTTCAGGGCTTTGGGAGTGTTCGGCAGGGGCAGCTCCCGTAGGGGGCGCAATCGGTCGGGGTCTGGTCCGATTTCCCCATTCTCCACCACACTGCCTAGTATGCAGAGGCGCGTGGTGTTGAAAATGCACTTGTCCTCGTTGTAGGTGAGGTTGAGTTTTTGTGCGGGTTTCAGGAACCTCTCGAGGTTCGAGTCGTGATCCTGCTGGTTGTGACCGCAGATGGTGACGTTGTCGAGGTAGGGGAAGGTTGCCTGCAAGTGGTGGTCATCGACCATGCGATCCATCTCCCTCTGGAAGACCGAGACCCCATTCGTCACCCCAAAGGGGACTCTGAGGAATTGGTAGAGGCGTCCGTTCGCCTCGAAGGCGGTGTACGGGCGGTCCTCTGGTCTGATAGGGAGCTGGTGGTACGCTGACTTGAGGTCGATGGTGGAGAACACCCAGTATTGGGCGATTTGGTTCACCATTTCTGATATGCGGGGTAGCGGGTAGGCGTCTAGTTGGGTGTACCTGTTGATCGTTTGGCTATAGTCGATCACCATCCGGTTCTTCTCGCTACCCCTTACCACCACCACTTGGGCGCGCCACGGGCTATTGCTGCATTCAATAATGCGCTCTTTCAGGAGCCTGTCTACCTCGGTTGCGATAAACCGCCTGTCCTCCCAGCTGTACCTCCTGCTTTTGGTCGCTATTGGCCGGCAGTTAGGGGTAAGGTTCGCGAATAGCGAAGGTGGCTTTACCTTCAGGGTAGCCAGGCCGCACACTGTGAGGGGCGGCTGGGACCCACCGTACTTGAGCGTGATGCTTTGGTGGTTGCACTGGAAATCCAGGCCCAAGATCACGCTCGCGCATAGATTCTTCATGATTAATACTTTAAAATTATCATATACAGTCCCGTTAACGGACAATTGTACCGTGCAGTAACCCAGAATGGTCGATGTCTGGGTTTTATCAGCCATAGAGATGGTACCCCGAGTAGGGACCACCTTTAGGGAGAGTTGTCGTGCCAGTTCCGGGTGGATAAAACTCTCCGTGCTTCCACTGTCAATTAAACATTTAACCCCGCACCCGTTTACCTCGATGTCCACCATTGATTTGGATAGCGGGTGGGGCCTGGTCTGGTCCACTGTGACCGATGCCACTGTAGGGCCCTGATCGAGACAAGATGGCGTCCGCGCTGTCTGCTCACAAGATGGCGGACCCCACGAGGTCGGGCAAGATGGCGTCCAAGATGGCCGCTCCCACGGCGCACACGCGGCGGTGGCGGGTTTTGGTTTTCCAGCGGGGTTCCCTCTGCACACCTTTCCAAAGTGCCCCTTCTTACCGCACTTAAAGCAGGTGGTGCCTTTCGCCGGGCACAGGTTTCTGGTGTGCTTTGGCTGCCCGCAGAAGTAGCAGTTGGGTCCCCAACGCATCGCGGCTGTCGTAGGGCTTCTGGGGGGAGAGCGGGGCCCCGACGGTGTCGGGCTGCCGGGCGGGGAAGATGCCTTCCAAGATGGCGGCGCCCTTGGTGCACACGTGGCGGCGTGGACGGCGCGGGCTGAAGAGTAGGCGTCCGAGTTTCTCTGGGCCACATCCAGGGATCGCGCGGTGTCCGCAGCCTGTTTCAGGTCCAATCCCATTTTTTCCAGCAGTCTTTGCTGGATGTAAGTGGAGCTGAGACCTGTGATAAAGGCATCGCGAACAAGCTCGTCGGTGTACACTGCGGCTTTTACATCTCGGCACTTGCAGTCTTTGCCAAGCATTTTCAGGGTGCCTAGGAACTCCTCCACCGATTCCCCAGGTCGCTGTGCGCGAGTGGCGAGCAGATGCCGAGCATACACCTCATTCGTAGGCTGCTGGTAATGCGCCTTTAAGATGTCGCAGGCAGCCAGGTACGTGTCGGCGTCTTGGATGAGGGGGTAAACCCGGTGGCTTACCCAATTCTGCAGAATTCCGAGTTTCATACTCGCAGCGTCCGTAGCGTCTTTGACGGCTGCGGAATTGTCCAGGGAGAATTCCATACACATAAACCAGTGTCCGAAGCGTGCTGATGCGTCCGGAGCATGCTGATCCAAATCCAAACGTTCGGGTTTCAGGAGTTGATCCATTGTGTTGAAAAATAAGTTAATAAAATTGATGTGCCTCAATAATCCTGAGACTCGATGTTAGCGAAACAAAACAAGGCTTTTATTAACTTAGAAGATAACACGCAGTGGAGAGAGGTATCTTCCCTGGAGGTCTGCAGTACTGGCTGTGAGGCCAGACTGAGCTGGCTTACATAGAGGCCAGGTATGGGCGGAGCCCTACACACAACACATTCCATACATTCCAATACACAATACAATGGTGAGGAGAAACCTGAAACCAACCACAGTCACAGGCAATACAATGGTAAGGGGGAACCTGAAACCAACCTCAGTCACAGGCAGTGATGAATGGAATATTTCATCACACAGAGTAAAGCTCCCTCTACACTGTCCCCATCAAACACTCCCAGGGCAGGTACAGCACGGGTTAGATACAGAGTAAAGCTCCCTCTACACTGTCCCCATCAAACACTCCCAGGGCAGGTACAGCACGGGTTAGATACAGAGTAAAGCTCCCTCCACACTGTCCCATCGAACACTCCCAGGGCAGGTACAGCACGGGTTAGATACAGAGTAAAGCTCCCTCTACACTGTCCCATCAAACACTCCCAGGGCAGGTACAGCACGGGGTTAGATACAGAGTAAAGCTCCCTCTACACTGTCCCATCAAACACTCCCAGGGCAGGTACAGCACGGGTTAGATACAGAGTAAAGCTCCCTCTACACTGTCCCCATCAGACACTCCCAGGGCAGGTACAGCACGGGTTAGATACAGAGTGATGTAAGAAAAAGGAGACTTACCATCAAGTAACTTTAAAGTAAGCTTTAAGTAACTTATAAACACACTATATACAAGAGAGGTCTTTACCATGCCTCTGGTAGAAGCCTCTTACAATACTGAACAGACCAGTATTTATACCAGTCCAACAGGAAGTGACATATGACAGGAAGTGAGGTATGTACACAGTTCATAGTTCATAGTTCATAGTTCACAGGAAGTGATGACATAACTTCCCGGAAGTTATTATTTTTATCACATTCTTCCCTCCTGCAGGATTAGGAGGCTGTGGTCTACCTTTTGGTCCGCAGCCGCCGAACAAGGAAGAGTCGCACCCGTTTGGATTCCCGTCGTAGAGGGTCGCTGGTCCGCTTACATGCGGTTGGCCATTGGTCAGAGTCTGTGTGGCCTGGATTGCCCTGTGAAGGGTCGGGGAGATCATGGCTTCGAGTACGAGCCCCAATAGGTTCAAAGTCGGACTGCCTCTGTTCAGAGGGAGGTGCAGAGCTGGTCTGTGGCGGATCAGTACTTTCATGCGCGGTACTGGGAGGGTCGCAACCTTGAGCACGGGGTTCTACCGGCACCAAGCTAGTTGGTGTCCGATCAGGATCCTGGAGAGGGGTACCCGATAGGTCCCAAGAGTTTCCTGGTGAAATGCCATCACCCGATGTCCCACTAGGTCCTGGTGGGCAGGGAGCCAGATCCCGTAATGATACGGTAGATTCTCGGCCGTCGGAATATCATATGTTTGCATAGGTGGGGTTGGCATCGGTTAGTTCGACCTCGTCTACAAGAGGGTCATTTTTAGACGTCCGAACGTATCTTCAGAGTAATACAGGTCCAGGAGTAGTTAGCCATGACGGGAGTGATGTCCCATGAGATGAGCGACGCTGGAATCCAAAGAACCGCTCATGAGGTGTAGTATTTGTGGCTGTAGAAAGCAGGGACCGTATAGAGTGCAATGCATCCGGAAGCACTGTTTCCCATTGCTGGTCTGGTAGGCCCCGAGATCTTAAAGCGAGACGTACGGAATTCCAGATGATACCGTTATACCTCTCTACCTGCCCATTTCCGATGGGATGGTATGGTGTTGTTTTGCTTGTAGCAATTCCCCGTTCTGAGAGGTAGTCCTTGAGTTCCCTTGACATAAAGGATGGATCCCGATCTGAGTGAATATAAGCCGGCATGCCACAGAGAGAAAATACCTGCTCAAGGCAGCAGATTACTGTGGACGCCAGCATATTGGAGCAGGGGAAGGCAAACGGAAAACGTGAATATTCGTCGATCATGGTGAGCAAATATGTGTTCCGAGTTGAAGAGGGCACTGGGCCCTTAAAATCGATGCTAAGTCGTTGCATCGGTTGGGTTGCATGTATGAGTATACCATCTGAGGGGCGGAAGAACTGAGGTTTTAATTCCGCACAAAGCCGGCATTCTGAGCATATTTTCTTTACATCTCCAGTGGAAAAAGGGAGATTCCGTGATCGTACGAAATGTAGCATGCGCGTAATGCCAGGATGACACAAACCATTGTGGACATCCATGAGAGTGGAGGATGACATAGTGGAGCAGAATGCCCGTGTGAGGGTGTCCGGGGCCACATTCTCCTTGCCAGGCCGATAGAGAATGGTATAACCAAAAGAGGCCAGTTCCATCCTCCAAAGTTGTATTTTATTATTCTTAATTTTGGTTCGTTTTCGATTATCGAGCATGAAGGCGACTGATCGTTGGTCCGTGATCAATGTAAAGTGCTGGCGAGCTAGAAAATGGTTCCACTTCCGTACTGCCTCTATGATGGCTGTGGCTTCTTTCTCAACCGGAGGATAATGTAGCTCGGCACCTTGTAAGGTCCTGGACATAAATGCTACAGGACGACCTTCCTGATTCAGAGTAGCCGAGATCGCCACCTCCGAGGCATCACATTCAACCACGAAAGGGAGATTCTCATCAATGGAGTGAAGAGCCGCTTTCTCCAACTGTTTTTTGAGAAGGTTAAAGGCTGCAACAGCCGCTGTTCCCAGTGGAAATGATCTAGCATGCAGCAAGGGTTGGATTTTGTCCGAAAAATGAGGAATCCATTTAGCGTAGTATGCAAACAAACCGAGAGCCCGACGTAAAGAAGCCGGATTCTTAGGTGACGGGAGCTCTTGGAGCGGGCGAAGTCTTTCTGGGTCTGGCTTAATGATACCATTGCCTACGCAGTAGCCAAGGATGTTGATGGTCGGTTGCGACTCAACAGATTTGGATTCATTCAGGGTCAAATTACGGCGATGGAGGGCATCCCGAAATTTTTGGAGGTTGGAGTCGTGTTCCTGTTGATCGTGACCTGCAATGGTAATGTTATCAAGATAGGGAAAAGTGTCCCTTAGGTTTTCCTGCTTAACCAGGCCATCCATTGCCCGTTGAAAGACAGCCACTCCATTGGTAACCCCGAATGGGAGGCGACGAAATTGGTACAGCCGTCCATTAGCCTCAAAGGCTGTGTACTGCTTATCTGAGACCTTCAAGGGTAACTGATGATAGGCACTTTTTAAATCGTAAGTTGAGAACACTTTGTATTCGGCCAGTTTATTAACCATATCATCAATGCGTGGCAATGGGTAGGCGTCCAAGTCGGTATATTGATTGATGGTTTGCGAATAATCGATGCATAGTCGCTGTTTGTGAGGTTTTAGAGGGTTCTTGACAATGACGACTTGAGCCCGCCAGGGCGACGAACATGGTTCAATGATATCCTCTGCTAGAAGTCGAGAGATTTCAGCCGCAATAAAAGATTGGTCTTCCTGATTAAAGCGCCGCTATTTCGTTATTATCGGTTGGCATTGAGGCGGAATACTGGCAAATAACGAGGGTTCATCAAGTGAAGCTGCTGATAATGCACAAAATGGTAATTTAGATGGTATATTAGAAATAGTAAGTCCGGGTTTGGATCCACCAAACTCAATGGTGAGTTTCTTATGCTGTTTTTGGAAGTCCAGCCCTAAGAGGAGATCACTACATAAGTCCTTGAGCACCGAAAGTCGGGTGGAGGGATACATACGACCATGAAGTGTCATATCAACAACACAAAAGCCGGAGATTCTGGTATTAAGTGATGACTGGGCCATCGCAATTGCCTGGTCCGATGGGAAGACATGTCGTTTCAATTTCGCAACAATCTGTTCCTTAATGAAACTATCAGTACTTCCTGAGTCAATTAAGGCATCTAAGGTATGCCCTTTAATTGAAATTTTTGTGGCTGCATGAGACAGGTTCTGTGGGCAAGCAGCTGTAATTGGTGTCGTTGCACAGAGAGTGGCTAAAACTCTCGGTGTGCTCCTTCGGGAGAGAGCTCGAGAGGAAGCTTGATAGGTCCTAGCTGGAGCATCTTGATAGGCCCTAATTGGGGCAGTTCGGTAGGCCTTAGCTGGATTGGCCCTCGTAGAGGCCCTTGATAGGCAAACTTTAGCAAAGTGTCCTTTTTTCCCGCAATAACTGCAGATTGCATTGCGAGCAGGGCAGGTTTTCCTAGGGTGAAAAGCATCTCCACAAAAGAAGCATTCCTTCCTAGATTGCCAAGAGGCTGCTAAAGTGGGGTCGTCCTCCTCTTCTTCATCAGAATTATCAGAATTAGATTCCCCCATGATAGGGTTCACCTGAGACCGCTTGAATTGTCTGGTTGCAGCTACAGCAGCAGATCGAGATCTGGGTAGCTGATAGAGGTCTGCATTTCTCTTTGCCAAATCCAGTGAACAAGCTAGGTCAAAAGCTTTTTGTAGCTCAAGTGTTTTACTTTCTAGTAGACGCTGGCGTATAAATGGAGAGGCAATCCCGCAGATGAAAGCATCCCGAATCATTTCTTGGCGGTACAGCTCAGCTGAGGCTGCCTGAAAGTTACAATCTACGCTGAGCCTGCGAAGTTCTTGCAGGAATTCGTCAATTGATTCCCCTGGCCCTTGTCGGGCTGTGGCCAGTAGATGTCTAGCATAGACCTCATTTGGGGTCTTCGCATACAGTTTCTTAAGTGCCCGAATCACCTCTTCGTAATTATCCCATTCATCAACATATTCGAACACTTTTGGGGTCACATAATTGACAAGTATCTTCAATTTAGCAGGAGCATCCACTTTACATTCATCCAGAAAATTCTCAAAAGTACGATACCAATGCTTCCATACCCTGCCAGCTGCTGGTGTATTCGGGTCCAAGTCCAGACGAATAGGTCTAAGGATTTTCTCCATGATGGGTGGTTCCCTGGATCCTTAACTTCCGAATTTGTCTGAAGGTCTAGTATTTGTCAGTGTAAATACTAAGTTACTTAAATTGATGTAAGAAAAAGGAGACTTACCATCAAGTAACTTTAAAGTAAGCTTTAAGTAACTTATAAACACACCATATACAAGAGAGGTCTTTACCATGCCTCTGGTAGAAGCCTCTTACAATACTGAACAGACCAGTATTTATACCAGTCCAACAGGAAGTGACATATGACAGGAAGTGAGGTATGTACACAGTTCATAGTTCATAGTTCATAGTTCACAGTTCACAGGAAATGATGACATAACTTCCCGGAAGTTATTATTTTTATCACACAGAGTAAAGCTCCCTCTACACTGTCCCCATCAAACACTCCCAGGGCAGATACAGCACGGGTTAGGTACAGAGTAAAGCTCCCTCTACACTGTCCCCATCAAACACTCCCAGGGCAGGTACAGCATGGGGTTAGATACAGAGTAAAGCTCCCTCTACACTGTCCCATCAAACACTCCCAGGGCAGGTACAGCACAGGTAAGATACAGAGTAAAGCTCCCTCTACACTGCCCCATCAAACACTCCCAGGGCAGGTACAGCACGGGTTAGATACAGAGTAAAGCTCCCTCTACACGGTCCCATCAAACACTCCCAGGGCAGGTACAGCACGGGTTAGATACAGAGTAAAGCTCCCTCTGCACTGGCCCCATCAAACACTCCCAGGGCAGGTACAGCACGGGTTAGATACAGAGTAAAGCTCCCTCTACACTGTCCCCATCAAACACTCCCAGGGCAGGTACAGCACGGGTTAGATACAGAGTAAAGCTCCCTTTACACTGTCCCATCAAACACTCCCAGGGCAGGTACAGCACGGGTTAGATACAGAGTAAAGCTCCCTCTACACTGTCCCCATCAAACACTCCCAGGGCAGGTACAGCAAGGGTTAGATACAGAGTAAAGCTCCCTCTAATCTGTGCCCATCAAACGCTCCCAGGGCAGGTACAGCACAGGGTAGATACAGAGTAAAGCTCCCTCTACACTGTCCCATCAAACACTCCCAGGGCAGGTACAGCACGGGTTAGATACAGAGTAAAGCTCCCTCTACACTGTCCCCATCAAACACTCCCAGGGCAGGTACAGCACGGGTTAGATACAGAGTAAAGTTCCCTCTACACTATCCCCATCAAACACTCCCGGGGCAGGTACAGCATGGGTTAGATGCAGAGTAAATCTCCCTCTACACTTTCCCATCAAACACTCCCAGGGCAAGTACAGCACGGGTTAGATACAGAGTAAAGCTCCCTCTACACTGTCCCATCAAACACTCCCAGGGCAGGTACAGCACGGGTTAGATACAGAGTAAAGCTCCCTCTACACTGTCCCATCAAATACTCCCAGGGCAGGTACAGCACGGGTTAGATACAGAGTAAAGCTCCCTCTACACTTTCCCATCAAACACTCCCAGGGCAGGTACAGCACGGGTTAGATACAGAGTGAAGCTCCCTCTACACTGTCCCATCAAACACTCCCAGAGCAGGTACAGCACGGGTTAGATACAGAGTAAAGCTCCCTCTACACTGTCCCATCAAACACTCCCAGGGCAGGTACAGCACGGGTTAGATACAGAGTAAAGCTCCCTCGACACTGTCCCATCACACACTCCCAGGGCAGGTACAGCACGGGTTAGATACAGAGTAAAGCTCCCTCTACACTGTCCAATCAAACACTCCCAGGGCAGGTACAGCACGGGGTTAGATACAGAGTAAAGCACCCTCTACACTGTCCCCATCAAACACTCCCAGGGCAGGTACAGCACGGGGTTAGATACAGAGTAAAGCTCCCTCTACACTGCCCCATCAAACACTCCCAGGGCAGGTACAGCACGGGTTAGATACAGAGTAAAGCTCCCTCTACACTGTCCCCATCAAACACTCCCAGGGCAGGTACAGCACTGGTTAGATACAGAGTAAAGCTCCCTCTACACTGTCCCCATCAAACACTCCCAGGGCAGGTACAGCACGGGGTTAGATACAGAGTAAAGCTACCACTACACTGTCCCCGTCAAACACTCCCAGGGCAGGTACAGCACGGGTTAGATACAGAGTAAAGCTCCCTCTACACTGTCCCATCAAACACTCCCAGGGCAGGTACAGCACGGGTTAGATACAGATTAAAGCTCCCTCTACACTGTCCCATCAAACACTCCCAGGGCAGGTACAGCACGGGTTAGATACAGTGTAAAGCTCCCTCTACACTGTCCCATCAAACACTCCCAGGGCAGGTACAGCACGGGTTAGATACAGAGTATAGCTCCCTCTACACTGTCCCCATCAAACACTCCCAGGGCAGGTACAGCACGGGTTAGATACAGAGTAAGGCTCCCTCTACACTGTCCCATCAAGCACTCCCAGGGCAGGTACCGCACGGGGTTAGATACAGAGCAAAGGTCCCTCGACACTGTCCCATCAAACACTCCCAGGGCAGGTACAGCACGGGTTAGATACAGAGTAAAGCTCCCTCTACACTGTCCCATCAAACACTCCCAGGGCAGGTACAGCACTGGTTAGATACAGAGTAAAGCTCCCTCTACACTGTCCCCATCAAACACTCCCAGGGCAGGTACAGCACGGGGTTAGATACAGAGTAAAGCTCCCTCTACACTGTCCCCATCAAACACTCCCAGGGCAGGGACAGCACGGGTTAGATACAGATTAAAGCTCCCACGACACTGACCCCATCAAACACTCCCAGGGCAGGTACAGCACGGGTTAGATACAGAGTAAAGCTCCCTCTACACTGTCCCATCAAACACTCCCAGGGCAGGTACAGCACAGGTTAGATACAGAGTAAAGCTCCCTCTACACTGCCCCATCACACACTCCCAGGGCAGGTACAGCACGGGTTAGATACAGAGTAAAGCTCCCTCTACACTGTCCCATCAAACACTCCCAGGGCAGGTACAGCACGGGTTAGATACAGAGTAAAGCTCCCTCTGCACTGGCCCCATCAAACACTCCCAGGGCAGGTACAGCACGGGTTAGATACAGAGTAAAGCTCCCTCTACACTGTCCCCATCAAACACTCCCAGGGCAGGTACAGCACGGGTTAGATACAGAGCAAAGCTCCCTTTACACTGTCCCATCAAACACTCCCAGGGCAGGTACAGCACGGGTTAGATACAGAGTAAAGCTCCCTCTACACTGTCCCCATCAAACACTCCCAGGGCAGGTACAGCACGGGTTAGATACAGAGTAAAGCTCCCTCTACACTGTGCCCATCAAACGCTCCCAGGGCAGGTACAGCACAGGGTAGATACAGAGTAAAGCTCCCTCTACACTGTCCCATCAAACACTCCCAGGGCAGGTACAGCACGGGTTAGATACAGAGTATAGCTCCCTCTACACTGTCCCCATCAAACACTCCCAGGGCAGGTACAGCACGGGTTAGATACAGAGTAAGGCTCCCTCTACACTGTCCCATCAAGCACTCCCAGGGCAGGTACCGCACGGGGTTAGATACAGAGTAAAGGTCCCTCGACACTGTCCCATCAAACACTCCCAGGGCAGGTACAGCACGGGTTAGATACAGAGTAAAGCTCCCTCTACACTGTCCCATCAAACACTCCCAGGGCAGGTACAGCACTGGTTAGATAGAGAGTAAAGCTCCCTCTACACTGTCCCCATCAAACACTCCCAGGGCAGGTACAGCACGGGGTTAGATACAGAGTAAAGCTCCCTCTACACTGTCCCCATCAAACACTCCCAGGGCAGGGACAGCACGGGTTAGATACAGATTAAAGCTCCCACGACACTGACCCCATCAAACACTCCCAGGGCAGGTACAGCACGGGTTAGATACAGAGTAAAGCTCCCTCTACACTGTCCCATCAAACACTCCCAGGGCAGGTACAGCACGGGTTAGATACAGAGTAAAGCTGCCTCTATACTGTCCCCATCAAACACTCCCAGGGCAGGTACAGCACTGGTTAGATACAAAGTATAGCTCCCTCTACACTGTCCCATCAAACACTCCCAGGGCAGGTACAGCACGGGTTAGATACAGAGTAAAGCTCCCACTACACTGTCCCCATCAAACACTCCCAGGGCAGGTACATCACGGGTTAGATGTAGAGTAAAGCTCCCTCTACACTGTCCCATCAAACACTCCCAGGGCAGGTGCAGCACGGGTTAGATACAGAGTAAAGCTGCCTCTACACTGTCCCCATCAAACACTCCCAGGTCAGGTACAGCACTGGTTAGATACAGAGTAAAGCTGCCTCTACACTGTCCTCATCAAACACTCCCAGGGCAGGTACAGCACGGGCTAGATACAGAGTAAAGTTCCCTCTACACTATCCCCATCAAACACTCCCGGGGCAGGTACAGCATGGGTTAGATGCAGAGTAAATCTCCCTCTACACTTTCCCATCAAACACTCCCAGGGCAAGTACAGCACGGGTTAGATACAGAGTAAAGCTCCCTCTACACTGTCCCATCAAACACTCCCAGGGCAGGTACAGCACGGGTTAGATACAGAGTAAAGCTCCCTCTACACTGTCCCATCAAATACTCCCAGGGCAGGTACAGCACGGGTTAGATACAGAGTAAAGCTCCCTCTACACTTTCCCATCAAACACTCCCAGGGCAGGTACAGCACGGGTTAGATACAGAGTAAAGCTCCCTCTACACTGTCCCATCAAACACTCCCAGAGCAGGTACAGCACGGGTTAGATACAGAGTAAAGCTCCCTCTACACTGTCCCATCAAACACTCCCAGGGCAGGTACAGCACGGGTTAGATACAGAGTAAAGCTCCCTCTACACTGTCCCATCACACACTCCCAGGGCAGGTACAGCACGGGTTAGATACAGAGTAAAGCTCCCTCTACACTGTCCAATCAAACACTCCCAGGGCAGGTACAGCACGGGGTTAGATACAGAGTAAAGCACCCTCTACACTGTCCCCATCAAACACTCCCAGGGCAGGTACAGCACGGGGTTAGATACAGAGTAAAGCTCCCTCTACACTGCCCCATCAAACACTCCCAGGGCAGGTACAGCACGGGTTAGATACAGAGTAAAGCTCCCTCTACACTGTCCCCATCAAACACTCCCAGGGCAGGTACAGCACTGGTTAGATACAGAGTAAAGCTCCCTCTACACTGTCCCCATCAAACACTCCCAGGGCAGGTACAGCACGGGGTTAGATACAGAGTAAAGCTACCACTACACTGTCCCCGTCAAACACTCCCAGGGCAGGTACATCACGGGTTAGATACAGAGTAAAGCTCCCTCTACACTGTCCCATCAAACACTCCCAGGGCAGGTACAGCACGGGTTAGATACAGATTAAAGCTCCCTCTACACTGTCCCATCAAACACTCCCAGGGCAGGTACAGCACGGGTTAGATACAGTGTAAAGCTCCCTCTACACTGTCCCATCAAACACTCCCAGGGCAGGTACAGCACGGGTTAGATACAGAGTATAGCTCCCTCTACACTGTCCCCATCAAACACTCCCAGGGCAGGTACAGCACGGGTTAGATACAGAGTAAGGCTCCCTCTACACTGTCCCATCAAGCACTCCCAGGGCAGGTACCGCACGGGGTTAGATACAGAGTAAAGGTCCCTCGACACTGTCCCATCAAACACTCCCAGGGCAGGTACAGCACGGGTTAGATACAGAGTAAAGCTCCCTCTACACTGTCCCATCAAACACTCCCAGGGCAGGTACAGCACTGGTTAGATAGAGAGTAAAGCTCCCTCTACACTGTCCCCATCAAACACTCCCAGGGCAGGTACAGCACGGGGTTAGATACAGAGTAAAGCTCCCTCTACACTGTCCCCATCAAACACTCCCAGGGCAGGGACAGCACGGGTTAGATACAGATTAAAGCTCCCACGACACTGACCCCATCAAACACTCCCAGGGCAGGTACAGCACGGGTTAGATACAGAGTAAAGCTCCCTCTACACTGTCCCATCAAACACTCCCAGGGCAGGTACAGCACGGGTTAGATACAGAGTAAAGCTGCCTCTATACTGTCCCCATCAAACACTCCCAGGGCAGGTACAGCACTGGTTAGATACAAAGTATAGCTCCCTCTACACTGTCCCATCAAACACTCCCAGGGCAGGTACAGCACGGGTTAGATACAGAGTAAAGCTCCCACTACACTGTCCCCATCAAACACTCCCAGGGCAGGTACATCACGGGTTAGATGTAGAGTAAAGCTCCCTCTACACTGTCCCATCAAACACTCCCAGGGCAGGTGCAGCACGGGTTAGATACAGAGTAAAGCTGCCTCTACACTGTCCCCATCAAACACTCCCAGGTCAGGTACAGCACTGGTTAGATACAGAGTAAAGCTGCCTCTACACTGTCCTCATCAAACACTCCCAGGGCAGGTACAGCACGGGTTAGATACAGAGTAAAGTTCCCTCTACACTATCCCCATCAAACACTCCCGGGGCAGGTACAGCATGGGTTAGATGCAGAGTAAATCTCCCTCTACACTTTCCCATCAAACACTCCCAGGGCAAGTACAGCACGGGTTAGATACAGAGTAAAGCTCCCTCTACACTGTCCCATCAAACACTCCCAGGGCAGGTACAGCACGGGTTAGATACAGAGTAAAGCTCCCTCTACACTGTCCAATCAAATACTCCCAGGGCAGGTACAGCACGGGTTAGATACAGAGTAAAGCTCCCTCTACACTTTCCCATCAAACACTCCCAGGGCAGGTACAGCACGGGTTAGATACAGAGTAAAGCTCCCTCTACACTGTCCCATCAAACACTCCCAGAGCAGGTACAGCACGGGTTAGATACAGAGTAAAGCTCCCTCTACACTGTCCCATCAAACACTCCCAGGGCAGGTACAGCACGGGTTAGATACAGAGTAAAGCTCCCTCTACACTGTCCCATCACACACTCCCAGGGCAGGTACAGCACGGGTTAGATACAGAGTAAAGCTCCCTCTACACTGTCCAATCAAACACTCCCAGGGCAGGTACAGCACGGGGTTAGATACAGAGTAAAGCACCCTCTACACTGTCCCCATCAAACACTCCCAGGGCAGGTACAGCACGGGGTTAGATACAGAGTAAAGCTCCCTCTACACTGCCCCATCAAACACTCCCAGGGCAGGTACAGCACGGGTTAGATACAGAGTAAAGCTCCCTCTACACTGTCCCCATCAAACACTCCCAGGGCAGGTACAGCACTGGTTAGATACAGAGTAAAGCTCCCTCTACACTGTCCCCATCAAACACTCCCAGGGCAGGTACAGCACGGGGTTAGATACAGAGTAAAGCTACCACTACACTGTCCCCGTCAAACACTCCCAGGGCAGGTACAGCACGGGTTAGATACAGAGTAAAGCTCCCTCTACACTGTCCCATCAAACACTCCCAGGGCAGGTACAGCACGGGTTAGATACAGATTAAAGCTCCCTCTACACTGTCCCATCAAACACTCCCAGGGCAGGTACAGCACGGGTTAGATACAGTGTAAAGCTCCCTCTACACTGTCCCATCAAACACTCCCAGGGCAGGTACAGCACGGGTTAGATACAGAGTATAGCTCCCTCTACACTGTCCCCATCAAACACTCCCAGGGCAGGTACAGCACGGGTTAGATACAGAGTAAGGCTCCCTCTACACTGTCCCTTCAAGCACTCCCAGGGCAGGTACCGCACGGGGTTAGATACAGAGTAAAGGTCCCTCGACACTGTCCCATCAAACACTCCCAGGGCAGGTACAGCACGGGTTAGATACAGAGTAAAGCTCCCTCTACACTGTCCCATCAAACACTCCCAGGGCAGGTACAGCACTGGTTAGATAGAGAGTAAAGCTCCCTCTACACTGTCCCCATCAAACACTCCCAGGGCAGGTACAGCACGGGGTTAGATACAGAGTAAAGCTCCCTCTACACTGTCCCCATCAAACACTCCCAGGGCAGGGACAGCACGGGTTAGATACAGATTAAAGCTCCCACGACACTGACCCCATCAAACACTCCCAGGGCAGGTACAGCACGGGTTAGATACAGAGTAAAGCTCCCTCTACACTGTCCCATCAAACACTCCCAGGGCAGGTACAGCACGGGTTAGATACAGAGTAAAGCTGCCTCCATACTGTCCCCATCAAACACTCCCAGGGCAGGTACAGCACTGGTTAGATACAAAGTATAGCTCCCTCTACACTGTCCCATCAAACACTCCCAGGGCAGGTACAGCACGGGTTAGATACAGAGTAAAGCTCCCACTACACTGTCCCCATCAAACACTCCCAGGGCAGGTACATCACGGGTTAGATGTAGAGTAAAGCTCCCTCTACACTGTCCCATCAAACACTCCCAGGGCAGGTGCAGCACGGGTTAGATACAGAGTAAAGCTGCCTCTACACTGTCCCCATCAAACACTCCCAGGTCAGGTACAGCACGGGTTAGATACAGAGTAAAGCTCCCTCTACACTGTCCTCATCAAACACTCCCAGGGCAGGTACAGCACGGGTTAGATACAGAGTAAAGCTCCCTCTACACTGTCCCCATCAAACACTCCCGGGGCAGGTACAGCACTGGTTAGATACAGGGTAAAGCTCCCTCTGCACTGTCCCCATCAAACACTCCCAGGGCAGGTACAGCACGGGTTAGATACAGAGTAAAGCTCCCTCCACACTGTCCCCATCAAACACTCCCAGGGCAGTTACAGCACGGGGTTAGATACAGAGTAAAGCTCCCTCTACACTGTCCCATCAAACACTCCCAGGGCAGGTACAGCACGGGTTAGATACAGAGTAAAGCTCCCTCTACACTGTCCCCATCAAACACTCCCAGGGCAGGCACAGCACGGGTTAGATACAGAGTAAAGCTCCCTCTACACTGTCCCATCAAACACTCCCAGGGCAGGTACAGCACGGGTTAGATACAGAGTAAAGCTGCCTCTATACTGTCCCCATCAAACACTCCCAGGGTAGGTACAGCACTGGTTAGATACAAAGTAAAGCTCCCTCGACACTGTCCCATCAAACACTCCCAGGGCAGGTACAGTACGGGTTAGATACAGAGTAAAGCTCCCACTACACTGTCCCCATCAAACACTCCCAGGGCAGGTACATCACGGGTTAGATGTAGAGTAAAGCTCCCTCTACACTGTCCCATCAAACACTCCCAGGGCAGGTACAGCACGGGTTAGATACAGAGTAAAGCTGCCTCTACACTGTCCCCATCAAACACTCCCAGGGCAGGTACAGCACTGGTTAGATACAGAGTAAAGCTCCCTCTACACTGTCCCCATCAAACACTCCCAGGGCAGGTACAGCACGGGTTAGATACAGAGTAAAGCTCCCTCTACACTGTCCCCATCAAACACTCCCAGGGCAGGTACAGCACTGGTTAGATACAGGGTAAAGCTCCCTCTACACTGTCCCCATCAAACACTCCCAGGGCAGGTACAGCACGGGTTAGATACAGAGTAAAGCTCCCTCTACACTGTCCCCATCAAACACTCCCAGGGCAGGTACAGCACGGGGTTAGATACTGAGTAAACCTCCCTCTACACTGTCCCATCAAACACTCCCAGGGCAGGTACAGAACGGGTTAGATGCAGAGTAAAGCTCCCTCTACACTGTCCCCATCAAACACTCCCAGGGCAGGTACAGAACGGGTTAGATACAGAGTAAAGCTACCTCTACACTGTCCCCATCAAACACTCCCAGGGCAGGTACAGCACGGGTTAGATACAGAGTAAAGCTACCTCTACACTGTCCCCATCAAACACTCCCAGGGCAGGTACAGCATGGGTTAGATACAGAGTAAAGCTCCCTCTACACTGTCTCATCAAACACTCCCAGGGCAGGTGCAGCACGGGGTTAGATACAGAGTAAAGCTCCCTCTACACTGTCCCAACAAACACTCCCAGGGCAGGTACAGTTCGGGTTAGATACAGAGTAAAGCTCACTCTACACTGTCCCATCAAACACTCCCAGGGCAGGTACAGCACGGGTTAGATACAGAGTAAAGCTCCCTCTACACTGTCCCCATCAAACACTCCCAGGGCAGGTACAGCACGGGTTAGATACAGAGTAAAGCTCCCTCTACACTGTCTCGTCAAACACTCCCAGGGCAGGTGCAGCACGGGGTTAGATACAGAGTAAAGCTCACTCTACACTGTCCCAACAAACACTCCCAGGGCAGGTACAGTACGGGTTAGATACAGAGTAAAGCTCCCTCTACACTGTCCCATCAAACACTCCCAGGGCAGGTACAGAACGGGTTAGATACAGAGTAAAGCTCCCTCTACACCGTCCCATCAAACACTCCCAGGGCAGTTACAGCACGGGTTCGATACAGAGTAAAGTTCCCTCTACACCGTTCGCATCAAACACTGCCAGGGCAGGCACAGCACGGGTTAGATACAGATTAAAGCTCCCTCTGCACTGTCCCATCAAACACTCCCAGGGCAGGTACAGCACGGGTTAGATGCAGAGTAAAGCTCCCTCTACACTGTCCCATCAAACACTCCCAGGGCAGGTACAGCACGCGTTAGGTACAGAGTAAATCTCCCTCTTCACTGTCCCATCAAACACTCCCAGGGCAGGTACAGCACGGGTTAGATACAGAGTAAAGCTCCCTCTACACTGTCCCATCAAACACTCCAAGGGCAGGTACAGCACGGGTTAGATACAGAGTAAAGCTCCCTCTACACTGTCCCATCAAACACTCCCAGGGCAGGTACAGCACGGGTTGATACAGAGTAAAGCTTCCTCTACACTGTCCCATCAAACACTCCCAGGGCAGGTACAGCACGGGTTAGATACAGAGTAAAGCTCCCTCTACACTGTCCCCATCAAACACTCCCAGGGCAGGTACAGCACGGGTTAGATACAGAGAAAAGCTCCCTCTACACTGACCCAGCAAACACTCCCAGGGCAGGTACAGCACGGGTTAGATACAGAGTAAAGCTCCCTCTGCACTGTCCCCATCAAGCATTCCCACGGCAGGTACAGCACGGGTTAGATACATAGTAAAGCTCCCTCTACACTGTCCCCATCAAACACTCCCAGGGCAGGTACAGCACGGGTTAGATACAGAGTAAAGCTCCCTCTACAATGTCCCCATCAAACACTCCCAGGGCAGGTACAGCATGGGGTTAGATACAGAGTAAAGCTCCCTCTCCACTGTTCCATCAAACACTCCCAGGGCAGGTACAGCACGGGGTTAGATACAGAGTAAAGCTCCCTCTACACTGTCCCCATCAAACAGTCCTGGGGCAGGTGCAGCACGGGGTTAGATACAGAGTAAAGCTCCCTCTACACTGTTCCAACAAACACTTCCAGGGCAGGTACAGCACGGGTTAGATACAGAGTAAAGCTCCCTCTACACCGTCCCATCAAACACTCCCACGGCAGGTACAGCACGGATTAGATACAGGGTAAAGCCCCTCGACACTGTCCCCATCAAACATTCCCAGGGCAGGTACACAACGGGTTAGATACAGAGTAAAGCTCCCTCTACACCGTCCCATCAAACACTCCCAGGGCAGTTACAGCACGGGTTAGATACAGAGTAAAGTTCCCTCTACACCGTCCCCATCAAACACTCCCAGGGCAGGTACAGCACGGGTTAGATACAGAGTAAAGCTCCCTCTACACTGTCCCATCAAACACTCCCAGGGCAGGTACAGCACGGGTTAGGTACAGAGTAAAGGTCCCGCTACACTGTCCCCATCAAACACTCCCAGGGCAGGTACAGCACTGGTTAGATACAGAGTAAAGCTCCCTCTACACTGTCCCATCAAACACTCCCAGGGCAGGTACAGCACGGGTTAGATACAGAATAAAGCTCCCTCTACACTGTCCCATCAAACACTCCCAGGGCAGGTACAGCACGGGTTAGATACAGAGTAAAGCTCCCTCTACACTGTCCCCATCAAACACTCCCAGGGCAGGCACAGCACGGGTTAGATACAGAGTAAAGCTCCCTCTGCACTGTCCCCATCAAACACTCCCAGGGCAGGTACAGCACGGGTTAGATACAGAGTAAAGCTTCCTCTACACTGTCCCCATCAAACACTCCCAGGGCAGGTACAGCACGGGTTAGATACAGAGTAAAGCTACCTCTACACTGTCCCCATCAAACACTCCCAGGGCAGGTACAGCATGGGTTAGATACAGAGTAAAGCTCCCTCTACACTGTCTCATCAAACACTCCCAGGGCAGGTGCAGCACGGGGTTAGATACAGAGTAAAGCTCCCTCTACACTGTCCCAACAAACACTCCCAGGGCAGGTACAGTTCGGGTTAGATACAGAGTAAAGCTCACTCTACACTGTCCCATCAAACACTCCCAGGGCAGGTACAGCACGGGTTAGATACAGAGTAAAGCTCCCTGTACACTGTCCCCATCAAACACTCCCAGGGCAGGTACAGAACAGGTTAGATACAGAGTAAAGCTCCCTCTACACCGTCCCATCAAACACTCCCAGGGCAGTTACAGCACGGGATAGATACAGAGTAAAGTTCCCTCTACACCGTCCCCATCAAACATTCCCAGGGCAGGTACAGCACGGGTTAGATACAGAGTAAAGTTCCCTCTACACCGTCCCCATCAAACACTCCCAGGGCCGGTATAGCACGGGTTAGATACAGAGTAAAGCTCCCTCTACACTGTCCCATCAAACACTCCCAGGGCAGGTACAGCACGGGTTAGATACAGAGTAAAGCTCCCTCTACACTGTCCCATCAAACACTCCCAGGGCAGGTACAGCACGGGTTAGGTACAGAGTAAATCTCCCTCTAAACTGTCCCATCAAACACTCCCAGGGCAGGTACAGCACGGGTTAGATACAGAGTAAAGCTCCCTCTAAACTGTCCCCATCAAACACTACCGGGGCAGGTACAGCACGGGTTAGATACAGAGTAAAGCTCCCTCTACACTGTCCCATCAACACTCCCAGGGCAGGTACAGCACGGGTTAGATACAGAGTAAAGCTCCCTCTACACTGTCCCATGAAACACTCCCAGGGCAGGTACAGCACGGGTTAGATACAGAGTAAAGCTCCCTCGACACTGTCCCCATCAAACACTCCCAGGGCAGGTACAGCACGGGTTAGATACAGAGTAAAGCTCCCTCGACACTGTCCCATCAAACACTCCCAGGGCAGGTACAGCACGGGTTAGATACAGAGTAACGCTCCCTCTACACTGCCCCATCAAACACTCCCAGGACAGGTACAGCACGGGTTAGATACAGAGTAAAGCTCCCTCTACACTGTCCCCATCAAACACTCCCAGGGCAGGTACAGCACTGGTTAGATACAGAGTAAAGCTCCCTCTACACTGTCCCCATCAAACACTCCCAGGGCAGGTACAGCACGGGGTTAGATACAGAGTAAAGCTCCCTCTACACTGTCCCATCAAACACTCCCAGGGCAGGTACAGCATGGGTTAGATGCAGAGTAAAGCTCCCTCTACACTGTCCCCATCAAACACTCCCAGGGCAGGTACAGCACGGGTTACATACAGAGTAAAGCTCCCTCTACACTGTCCCATCAAAAACTCCCAGGGCAGGTACAGCACGGGTTAGATACAGAGTAAAGCTCCCTCTACACCGTCCCGATCAAACACTCCCAGGGCAGGTGCAGCACGGGGTTAGATACAGAGTAAAGCTCCCTCTACACTGCCCCAACAAACACTCCCAGGGCAGGTACAGCACGGGTTAGATACAGAGTAAAGCTCCATCTACACTGTCCCAACAAACACTCCCAGGGCAGGTACAGCTCGGGTTAGATACAGAGTAAAGCTCCCTCTACACTGTCCCCATCAAACACTCCCAGGGCAGGTACAGAACGGGTTAGATACAGAGTAAAGCTCCCTCTACACCGTCCCATCAAACACTCCCAGGACAGGTACAGCACGGGTTAGATACAGAGTAAAACTCCCTCTACACCGTCCCCATCAAACACTCCCAGGGCCGGTACAGCACGGGTTAGATACAGAGTAAAGCTCCCTCTACACTGTCCCATCAAACACTCCGAGGGCAGGTACAGCACGGGTTAGATACAAAGTAAAGCTCCCTCTACACTGTCACATCAAACACTCCCAGTGCAGGTACAGCACGGGTTAGATGTAGAGTAAAGCTCCCTCTACACTGTCCCATCAAACACTCCCAGGGCAGGTACAGCACGGGTTAGATACAGAGGAAAGCTGCCTCTACACTGTCCCCATCAAACACTCCCAGGGCAGGTACAGCACTGGTTAGATACAGAGTAAAGCTCCCTCTACACTGTCCCCATCAAACACTCCCAGGGCAGGTACAGCACGGGTTAGATACAGAGTAAAGCTCTCTCTACACTGTCCCCATCAAACACTCCCAGGGCAGGTACAGCACTGGTTAGATACACAGTAAAGCTCCCTGTACACTGTCCCCATCAAACACTCCCAGGGCAGGTACAGCACGGGTTAGATACAGAGTAAAGCTCCCTCTACACTGTCCCATCAAACACTCCCAGGGCAGGTACAGCACGGGTGAGATACAGAGTAAAGCTCCCTCTACACTTTCCCATCAAACACTCCCACGGCAGGTACAGCACGGGTTAGATACAGAGTAAAGCTCCCTCTACACTATCCCATCAAACACTCCCAGGGCAGGTACAGCACGGGTTAGATACAGAGTAAAGCTCCCTCTACACTGTCCCATCAAACACTCCCAGGGCAGGTGCAGCACGGGTTAGGCACAGAGTAAAGCTCCCTCTACACTGTCCCCATCAAACACTCCCAGGGCAGGTACAGCACTGGTTAGATACAGAATAAAGCTCCCTCTACACTGTCCCCATCAAACACTCCCAGGGCAGGTACAGCACGGGGTTAGATACAGAGTAAAGCTCCCTCTACACTGTCCCATCAAACACTCCCAGGGCAGGTACAGCACGGGTTAGATACACAGTAAAGCTCCCTCTACACTGTCCCTATCAAACTCTCCCAGGGCAGGTACAGCACGGGTTAGATACAGAGTAAAGCTCCCTCTACACTGTCCCATCAAACACTCCCAGGGCATGTACAGCACGGGTTAGATACAGAGTAAAGCTCCCTCTACACTGTCCCCATCAAACACTCCCAGGGCAGGTACAGCACGGGTTAGATACAGACTAAAGCTCCCTCTACACTGTCCCCATGAAACACTCCCAGGGCAGGTACAGCACGGGTTAGATACAGAGTAAAGCTTCCTCTACACTGTCCCCATCAAACACTCCCAGGGCAGGTACAGCACGGGTTAGATACAGAGTAAAGCTCCCTCTACACTGTCCCCATCAAACACTCCCAGGGCAGGTACAGAACGGGTTAGATACAGAGTAAAGCTCCCTCTACACCGTCCCATCAAACACTCCCAGGGCAGTTACAGCACGGGTTAGATACAGAGTAAAGTTCCCTCTACACCGTCCCCATCAAACACTCCCAGGGCAGGTACAGCACGGGTTAGATACAGAGTAAAGTTCCCTCTACACCGTCCCCATCAAACACTCCCAGGGCCGGTACAGCACGGGTTGGATACCGAGTAAAGCTCCCTCTACACTGTCCCATCAAACACTCCCAGGGCAGGTGCAGCACGGGTTAGATACAGAGTAAAGCTCCCTCTACACTGTCCCATCAAACACTCCCAGGGCAGGTACAGCACGGGTTAAATACAGAGTCAAGCTCCCTCTACACTGTCCCATCAAACACTCCCAGGGCAGGTACAGCACGCGTTAGATACAGAGTAAAGCTCCCTCTACACTGTCCCATCAAACACTCCCAGGGCGGGTACAGCACGGGTTAGATACAGAGTAAAGCTCCCTCTACACTGTCCCCATCAAACACTCCCAGGGCAGGTACAGCACGGGGTTAGATACAGAGTAAAGCTCCCTCTACACTGTCCCATCAAACACTCCCAGGGCAGGTACAGCACGGGTTAGATACAGAGTAAAGCTCCCTCTACACTGTCCCCATCAAACTCTCCCAGGGCAGGTACAGCACGGGTTAGATACAGAGTAAAGCTCCCTCTACACGGTCCCCATCAAACACTCCCAGGGCAGGTACAGCACTGGTTAGATACAGAGTAAAGCTCCCTCTACACTGTCCCCATCATACACTCCCAGGGCAGGTACAGCACGGGGTTAGATACAGAGTAAAGCTCCCTCTACACTGTCCCATCAAACACTCCCAGGGCAGGTACAGCATGGGTTAGATACAGAGTAAAGCTCCCTCTACACTGTCCCCATCAAACACTCCCAGGGCAGGTACAGCACGGGTTACATACAGAGTAAAGCTCCCTCTACACTGTCCCATCAAAAACTCCCAGGGCAGGGACAGCACGGATTAGATACAGAGTAAAGCTCCCTCTACACCGTCCCGATCAAACACTCCCAGGGAAGGTACAGCACGGGTAAGATACAGAGTAAAGCTCCCTCTACACTGTCCCCATCAAACACTTCCAGGGCAGGTACAGCACGGGTTAGATACAGAGTAAATCTCCCTCTACACTGTCCCCATCAAACACTCCTAGGGCAGGTACAGCACGGGTTAGATACAGAGTAAATCTCCCTCTACACTGTCCCCATCAAACACTCCCAGGGCAGGTACAGCACGGGTTAGATACAGAGTACAGCTCCCTCTACACTGTCTCATCAAACACTCCCAGGGCAGGTGCAGCACGGGGTTAGATACAGAGTAAAGCTCCCTCTACACTGCCCCAACAAACACTCCCAGGGCAGGTACAGCACGGGGTAGATACAGAGTAAAGCTCCATCTACACTGTCCCAACAAACACTCCCAGGGCAGGTACAGCTCGGGTTAGATACAGAGTTAAGCTCCCTCTACACTGTCCCCATCAAACACTCCCAGGGCAGGTACAGAACGGGTTAGATACAGAGTAAAGCTCCCTCTACACCGTCCCATCAAACACTCCCAGGACAGGTACAGCACGGGTTAGATACAGAGTAAAACTCCCTCTACACCGTCCCCATCAAACACTCCCAGGGCCGGTACAGCACGGGTTAGATACAGAGTAAAGCTCCCTCTACACTGTCCCATCAAACACTCCCAGGGCAGGTACAGCACGGGTTAGATACAAAGTAAAGCTCCCTCTACACTGTCCCATCAAACACTCCCAGTGCAGGTACAGCACGGGTTAGATGTAGAGTAAAGCTCCCTCTACACTGTCCCATCAAACACTCCCAGGGCAGGTACAGCACGGGTTAGATACAGAGGAAAGCTGCCTCTACACTGTCCCCATCAAACACTCCCAGGGCAGGTACAGCACTGGTTAGATACAGAGTAAAGCTCCCTCTACACTGTCCCCATCAAACACTCCCAGGGCAGGTACAGCACGGGTTAGATACAGAGTAAAGCTCTCTCTACACTGTCACCATCAAACACTCCCAGGGCAGGTACAGCACTGGTTAGATACACAGTAAAGCTCCCTGTACACTGTCCCCATCAAACACTCCCAGGGCAGGTACAGCACGGGTTAGATACAGAGTAAAGCTCCCTCTACACTGTCCCATCAAACACTCCCAGGGCAGGTACAGCACGGGTTAGATACAGAGTAAAGCTCCCTCTACACTTTCCCATCAAACACTCCCACGGCAGGTACAGCACGGGTTAGATACAGAGTAAAGCTCCCTCTACACTATCCCATCAAACACTCCCAGGGCAGGTACAGCACGGGTTAGATACAGAGTAAAGCTCCCTCTACACTGTCCCATCAAACACTCCCAGGGCAGGTACAGCACTGGTTAGATACAGAATAAAGCTCCCTCTACACTGTCCCCATCAAACACTCCCAGGGCAGGTACAGCACGGGGTTAGATACAGAGTAAAGCTCCCTCTACACTGTCCCATCAAACACTCCCAGGGCAGGTACAGCACGGGTTAGATACAGAGTAAAGCTCCCTCTACTCTGTCCCCATCAAACTCTCCCAGGGCAGGTACAGCACGGGTTAGATACAGAGTAAAGCTCCCTCTACACTGTCCCATCAAACACTCCCAGGGCATGTACAGCACGGGTTAGATACAGAGTAAAGCTCCCTCTACACTGTCCCCATCAAACACTCCCAGGGCAGGTACAGCACGGGTTAGATACAGACTAAAGCTCCCTCTACACTGTCCCCATGAAACACTCCCAGGACAGGTACAGCACGGGTTAGATACAGAGTAAAGCTCCCTCTACACTGTCCCCATCAAACACTCCCAGGGCAGGTACAGAACGGGTTAGATACAGAGTAAAGCTCCCTCTACACCGTCCCATCAAACACTCCCAGGTCAGTTACAGCACGGGTTAGATACAGAGTAAAGTTCCCTCTACACCGTCCCCATCAAACACTCCCAGGGCAGGTACAGCACGGGTTAGATACAGAGTAAAGTTCCCTCTACACCGTCCCCATCAAACACTCCCAGGGCCGGTACAGCACGGGTTGGATACCGAGTAAAGCTCCCTCTACACTGTCCCATCAAACACTCCCAGGGCAGGTACAGCACGGGTTAGATACAGAGTAAAGCTCCCTCTACACTGTCCCATCAAACACTCCCAGGGCAGGTACAGCACGGGTTAAATACAGAGTCAAGCTCCCTCTACACTGTCCCATCAAACACTCCCAGGGCAGGTACAGCACGCGTTAGATACAGAGTAAAGCTCCCTCTACACTGTCCCATCAAACACTCCCAGGGCGGGTACAGCACGGGTTAGATACAGAGTAAAGCTCTCTCTACACTGTCCCATCAAACACTCCCAGGGCAGGTACAGCACGGGTTAGATACAGAGTAAAGCTCCCTCTACACTGTCACCATCAAACTCTCCCAGGGCAGGTACAGCACGGGTTAGATACAGAGTAAAGCTCCCTCTACACTGTCCCATCAAACACTCCCAGGGCATGTACAGCACGGGTTAGATACAGAGTAAAGCTCCCTCTACACTGTCCCCATCAAACACTCCCAGGGCAGGTACAGCACGGGTTAGATACAGACTAAAGCTCCCTCTACACTGTCCCCATGAAACACTCCCAGGGCAGGTACAGCACGGGTTAGATACAGAGTAAAGCTTCCTCTACACTGTCCCCATCAAACACTCCCAGGGCAGGTACAGCACGGGTTAGATACAGAGTAAAGCTCCCTCTACACTGTTGCCATCAAACACTCCCAGGGCAGGTACAGAACGGGTTAGATACAGAGTAAAGCTCCCTCTACACCGTCCCATCAAACACTCCCAGGGCAGTTACAGCACGGGTTAGATACAGAGTAAAGTTCCCTCTACACGGTCCCCATCAAACACTCCCAGGGCAGGTACAGCACGGGTTAGATACAGAGTAAAGTTCCCTCTACACCGTCCCCATCAAACACTCCCAGGGCCGGTACAGCACGGGTTGGATACCGAGTAAAGCTCCCCCTACACTGTCCCATCAAACACTCCCAGGGCAGGTACAGCACGGGTTAGATACAGAGTAAAGCTCCCTCTACACTGTCCCATCAAACACTCCCAGGGCAGTTACAGCACGGGTTAGATACAGAGTCAAGCTCCCTCTACACTGTCCCATCAAACACTCCCAGGGCAGGTACAGCACGCGTTAGATACAGAGTAAAGCTCCCTCTACACTGTCCCATCAAACACTCCCAGGGCGGGTACAGCACGGGTTAGATACAGAGTAAAGCTCCCTCTACACTGTCCCCATCAAACACTCCCAGGGCAGGTACAGCACGGGTTAGATACAGAGTAAAGCTCCCTCTACACTGACCCATCAAACACTCCCAGGGCAGGTACAGCACGGGGTTAGATACAGAGTAAAGCTCCCTCTACACTGTCCCCATCATGCATTCCCAGGGCAGGTACAGCACGGGTTAGATACAGAGTAAAGCTCCCTCTACAGTGTCCCCATCAAACACTCCCAGGGCAGGTACAGCACGGGTTAGATACAGAGTAAAGCTCCCTCTACACTGTCCCCATCAAACACTCCCAGGGCAGGTACAGCATGGGGTTAGATACAGAGTAAAGCTCCCTCTACACTGTCCCATCAAACACTCCCAGGGCAGGTACAGCACGGGGTTAGATACAGAGTAAAGCTCCCTCTGCACTGTCCCCATCAAACACTTCCAGGGCAGGTACAGGACGGGGTTAGATACAGAGTAAATCTCACTTTACACTGTCCCATCAAACACACCCAGGGCAGGTACAGCACGGGTTAGATACAGAGTAAAGCTCCCTCTACACTGTCCCATCAAACACTCCAGGGCAGGTACAGCACGGGTTAGATACAGAGTAAAGCTCCCTCTACACTGTCCCCATCAAACACTACCGGGGCAGGTACAGCACGGGTTAGATACAGAGTAAAGCTCCCTCTACACTGTCCCATCAACACTCCCAGGGCAGGTACAGCACGGGTTAGATACAGAGTAAAGCTCCCTCTACACTGTCCCACCAAACACTCCCGGGGCAGGTACAGCACGGGTTAGATTCAGAGTAAAGCTCCCTCTACACTGTCCCATCAAACACTCCCGGGGCAGGTACAGCACGGGTTAGATACAGAGTAAAGCTCCCTCTACACTGTCCCATCAAACACCCCCAGGGCAGGTACAGCACGGGATGGATACAGAGTAAAGCTCCCTCTACACTGTCCCATCAAACACTCCCAGGGCAGGTACAGCACGGGTTAGATACAGAGTAAAGCTCCCTCTACACTGTCCCCATCAAACACTCCCGGGGCAGGTACAGCACGGGTTAGATACAGAGTAAAGCTCCCTCTACACTGTCCCCATCAAACACTCCCGGGGCAGGTACAGCACGGGTTAGATACAGAGTAAAGCTCCCTCTGCACTGTCCCATCAAACACTCCCAGGGCAGGTAGAGCACGGGATAGATACAGAGTAAAGCTCCCTCTACACTGTCGCATCAAACACTCCCAGGGCAGGTACAGCACGGGTTAGATACAGAGTAAAGCTCCCTCTACACTGTCCCCATCAAACACTCCCAGGGCAGGTACAGCACGGGTTAGATACAGAGTAAAGCTCCCTCTACAGTGTCCCCATCAAACACTCCCGGGGCAGGTACAGCACGGGTTAGATACAGAGTAAAGCTCCCTCTACACTTTCCCCATCAAACACTCCCAGGGCAGGTACAGCACGGGTTGGATACAGAGTAAGGCTCCCTCTACACTGTCCCATCAAACACTCCCAGGGCAGGTACAGCACGGGTTAGATACAGAGTAAAGCTCCCTCTACACTCTCCCATCAAACACTCCCAGCGCAGGTACAGCACGGGTTCGATACAGAGTAAATCTCCCTCTACACTGTCCCATCAAACACTCCCAGGGCAGGAACAGCACGGGTTAGATACAGAGTAAAGCTCCCTCTGCACTGTCCCCATCAAACACTCCCAGGGCATGTACAGCACGGGTTAGATACAGAGTAAAGCTCCCGCTACACTGTCCCATCAAACACTCCCAGGGCAGGTACAGCACGGGTTAGATACAGAGTAAAGCCCCCTCTGCACTGTCCCATCAAACACTCCCAGGGCAGGTACAGCACGGGTTAGATACAGAGTAAAGCTCCCTCTAAAGTGTCCCATCAAACACTCCCAGGGCAGGTGCAGCACGGGTTACATACAGAGTAAAGCTCCCTCTACACTGTCCACATCAAACACTTCCAGGGCAGGTACAGCACGGGTTAGATACAGAGTAAAGCTCCCTCTACACTTTCCCATCAAACACTCCCAGGGCAGGTACAGCACTGGTTAGATACAGAATAAAGCTCCCTCTACACTGTCCCCATCAAACACTCCCAGGGCAGGTACAGCACGGGGTTAGATACAGAGTAAAGCTCCCTCTACACTGTCCCATCAAACACTCCCAGGGCAGGTACAGCACGGGTTAGATACAGAGTAAAGCTCCCTCTAAACTGTCCCCATCAAACTCTCCCAGGGCAGGTACAGCACGGGTTAGATACAGAGTAAAGCTCCCTCTACACTGTCCCATCAAACACTCCCAGGGCATGTACAGCACGGGTTAGATACAGAGTAAAGCTCCCTCTACACTGTCCCCATCAAACACTCCCAGGGCAGGTACAGCACGGGTTAGATACAGACTAAAGCTCCCTCTACACTGTCCCCATGAAACACTCCCAGGGCAGGTACAGCATGGGTTAGATACAGAGTAAAGCTTCCTCTACACTGTCCCCATCAAACACTCCCAGGGCATGTACAGCACGGGTTAGATACAGATTAAAGCTCCCTCTACACTGTCCCCATCAAACACTCCCAGGGCAGGTACAGAACGGGTTAGATACAGAGTAAAGCTCCCTCTACACCGTCCCATCAAACACTCCCAGGGCAGTTACAGCACGGGTTAGATACAGAGTAAAGTTCCCTCTACACCGTCCCCATCAAACACTCCCAGGGCAGGTACAGCACGGGTTAGATACAGAGTAAAGTTCCCTCTACACCGTCCCCATCAAACACTCCCAGGGCCGGTACAGCACGGGTTGGATACCGAGTAAATCTCCCTCTACACTGTCCCATCAAACACTCCCAGGGCAGGTACAGCACGGGTTAGATACAGAGTAAAGCTCCCTCTACACTGTCCCATCAAACACTCCCAGGGCAGGTACAGCACGGGTTAAATACAGAGTCAAGCTCCCTCTACACTGTCCCATCAGACACTCCCAGGGCAGGTACAGCACGCGTTAGATACAGAGTAAAGCTCCCTCTACACTGTCCCATCAAACACTCCCAGGGCGGGTACAGCACGGGTTAGATACAGAGTAAAGCTCCCTCTACACTGTCCCCATCAAACACTCCCAGGGCAGGTACAGCACGGGGTTAGATACAGAGTAAAGCTCTCTCTACACTATCCCATCAAACACTCCCAGGGCAGGTACAGCACGGGTTAGATACAGAGTAAAGCTCCCTCTACACTGTCCCCATCAAACTCTCCCAGGGCAGGTACAGCACGGGTTAGATACAGAGTAAAGCTCCCTCTACACTGTCCCATCAAACACTCCCAGGGCATGTACAGCACGGGTTAGATACAGAGTAAAGCTCCCTCTACACTGTCCCCATCAAACACTCCCAGGGCAGGTACAGCACGGGTTAGATACAGACTAAAGCTCCCTCTACACTGTCCCCATGAAACACTCCCAGGGCAGGTACAGCACGGGTTAGATACAGAGTAAAGCTTCCTCTACACTGTCCCCATCAAACACTCCCAGGGCATGTACAGCACGGGTTAGATACAGAGTAAAGCTCCCTCTACACTGTCCCCATCAAACACTCCCAGGGCAGGTACAGAACGGGTTAGATACAGAGTAAAGCTCCCTCTACACCGTCCCATCAAACACTCCCAGGGCAGTTACAGCACGGGTTAGATACAGAGTAAAGTTCCCTCTACACCGTCCCCATCAAACACTCCCAGGGCAGGTAGAGCACGGGTTAGATACAGAGTAAAGTTCCCTCTACACCGTCCCCATCAAACACTCCCAGGGCAGGTACAGCACGGGTTAGATACAGAGTAAAGCTCCCTCTACACAGTCCCATCAAACACTCCCAGGGCAGGTACAGCACGGGTTAAATACAGAGTCAAGCTCCCTCTACACTGTCCCATCAAACACTCCCAGGGCAGGTACAGCACGCGTTAGATACAGAGTAAAGCTCCCTCTACACTGTCCCATCAAACACTCCCAGGGCGGGTACAGCACGGGTTAGATACAGAGTAAAGCTCCCTCTACACTGTCCCCATCAAACACTCCCAGGGCAGGTACAGCACGGGGTTAGATACAGAGTAAAGCTCTCTCTACACTGTCCCATCAAACACTCCCAGGGCAGGTACAGCACGGGTTAGATACAGAGTAAAGCTCCCTCTACACTGTCACCATCAAACACTCCCAGGGCATGTACAGCACGGGTTAGATACAGAGTAAAGCTCCCTCTACACTGTCCCCATCAAACACTCCCAGGGCAGGTACAGCACGGGTTAGATACAGACTAAAGCTCCCTCTACACTGTCCCCATGAAACACTCCCAGGGCAGGTACAGCACGGGTTAGATACAGAGTAAAGCTTCCTCTACAGTGTCCCCATCAAACACTCCCAGGGCAGGTACAGCACGGGTTAGATACAGAGTAAAGCTCCCTCTACACTGTCCCCATCAAACACTCCCAGGGCAGGTACAGAACGGGTTAGATACAGAGTAAAGCTCCCTCTACACCGTCCCATCAAACACTCCCAGGGCAGTTACAGCACGGGTTAGATACAGAGTAAAGTTCCCTCTACACGGTCCCCATCAAACACTCCCAGGGCAGGTACAGCACGGGTTAGATACAGAGTAAAGTTCCCTCTACACCGTCCCCATCAAACACTCCCAGGGCCGGTACAGCACGGGTTGGATACCGAGTAAAGCTCCCTCTACACTGTCCCATCAAACACTCCCAGGGCAGGTACAGCACGGGTTAGATACAGAGTAAAGCTCCCTCTACACTGTCCCATCAAACACTCCCAGGGCAGTTACAGCACGGGTTAGATACAGAGTCAAGCTCCCTCTACACTGTCCCATCAAACACTCCCAGGGCAGGTACAGCACGCGTTAGATACAGAGTAAAGCTCCCTCTACACTGTCCCATCAAACACTCCCAGGGCGGGTACAGCACGGGTTAGATACAGAGTAAAGCTCCCTCTACACTGTCCCCATCAAACACTCCCAGGGCAGGTACAGCACGGGTTAGATACAGAGTAAAGCTCCCTCTACACTGACCCATCAAACACTCCCAGGGCAGGTACAGCACGGGGTTAGATACAGAGTAAAGCTCCCTCTACACTGTCCCCATCATGCATTCCCAGGGCAGGTACAGCACGGGTTAGATACAGAGTAAAGCTCCCTCTACACTGTCCCCATCAAACACTCCCAGGGCAGGTACAGCACGGGTTAGATACAGAGTAAAGCTCCCTCTACACTGTCCCCATCAAACACTCCCAGGGCAGGTACAGCATGGGGTTAGATACAGAGTAAAGCTCCCTCTACACTGTCCCATCAAACACTCCCAGGGCAGGTACAGCACGGGGTTAGATACAGAGTAAAGCTCCCTCTGCACTGTCCCCATCAAACACTTCCAGGGCAGGTACAGGACGGGGTTAGATACAGAGTAAATCTCACTTTACACTGTCCCATCAAACACACCCAGGGCAGGTACAGCACGGGTTAGATACAGAGTAAAGCTCCCTCTACACTGTCCCATCAAACACTCCAGGGCAGGTACAGCACGGGTTAGATACAGAGTAAAGCTCCCTCTACACTGTCCCCATCAAACACTACCGGGGCAGGTACAGCACGGGTTAGATACAGAGTAAAGCTCCCTCTACACTGTCCCATCAACACTCCCAGGGCAGGTACAGCACGGGTTAGATACAGAGTAAAGCTCCCTCTACACTGTCCCACCAAACACTCCCGGGGCAGGTACAGCACGGGTTAGATTCAGAGTAAAGCTCCCTCTACACTGTCCCATCAAACACTCCCGGGGCAGGTACAGCACGGGTTAGATACAGAGTAAAGCTCCCTCTACACTGTCCCATCAAACACCCCCAGGGCAGGTACAGCACGGGATGGATACAGAGTAAAGCTCCCTCTACACTGTCCCATCAAACACTCCCAGGGCAGGTACAGCACGGGTTAGATACAGAGTAAAGCTCCCTCTACACTGTCCCCATCAAACACTCCCGGGGCAGGTACAGCACGGGTTAGATACAGAGTAAAGCTCCCTCTACACTGTCCCCATCAAACACTCCCGGGGCAGGTACAGCACGGGTTAGATACAGAGTAAAGCTCCCTCTGCACTGTCCCATCAAACACTCCCAGGGCAGGTACAGCACGGGATAGATACAGAGTAAAGCTCCCTCTACACTGTCGCATCAAACACTCCCAGGGCAGGTACAGCACGGGTTAGATACAGAGTAAAGCTCCCTCTACACTGTCCCCATCAAACACTCCCAGGGCAGGTACAGCACGGGTTAGATACAGAGTAAAGCTCCCTCTACAGTGTCCCCATCAAACACTCCCGGGGCAGGTACAGCACGGGTTAGATACAGAGTAAAGCTCCCTCTACACTTTCCCCATCAAACACTCCCAGGGCAGGTACAGCACGGGTTGGATACAGAGTAAGGCTCCCTCTACACTGTCCCATCAAACACTCCCAGGGCAGGTACAGCACGGGTTAGATACAGAGTAAAGCTCCCTCTACACTGTCCCATCAAACACTCCCAGCGCAGGTACAGCACGGGTTCGATACAGAGTAAATCTCCCGCTACACTGTCCCATCAAACACTCCCAGGGCAGGAACAGCACGGGTTAGATACAGAGTAAAGCTCCCTCTGCACTGTCCCCATCAAACACTCCCAGGGCATGTACAGCACGGGTTAGATACAGAGTAAAGCTCCCGCTACACTGTCCCATCAAACACTCCCAGGGCAGGTACAGCACGGGTTAGATACAGAGTAAAGCTCCCTCTACACTGTCCCATCAAACACTCCCAGGGCAGGTGCAGCACGGGTTACATACAGAGTAAAGCTCCCTCTACACTGTCCACATCAAACACTCCCAGGGCAGGTACAGCACGGGTTAGATACAGAGTAAAGCTCCCTCTACACTTTCCCATCAAACACTCCCACGGCAGGTACAGCACGGGTTAGATACAGAGTAAAGCTCCCTCTACACTATCCCATCAAACACTCCCAGGGCAGGTACAGCACGGGTTAGATACAGAGTAAAGCTCCCTCTACACTGTCCCATCAAACACTCCCAGGGCAGGTACAGCACTGGTTAGATACAGAATAAAGCTCCCTCTACACTGTCCCCATCAAACACTCCCAGGGCAGGTACAGCACGGGGTTAGATACAGAGTAAAGCTCCCTCTACACTGTCCCATCAAACACTCCCAGGGCAGGTACAGCACGGGTTAGATACAGAGTAAAGCTCCCTCTACACTGTCCCCATCACCTCTCCCAGGGCAGGTACAGCACGGGTTAGATACAGAGTAAAGCTCCCTCTACACTGTCCCATCAAACACTCCCAGGGCATGTACAGCACGGGTTAGATACAGAGTAAAGCTCCCTCTACACTGTCCCCATCAAACACTCCCAGGGCAGGTACAGCACGGGTTAGATACAGACTAAAGCTCCCTCTACACTGTCCCCATGAAACACTCCCAGGGCAGGTACAGCACGGGTTAGATACAGAGTAAAGCTTCCTCTACACTGTCCCCATCAAACACTCCCAGGGCATGTACAGCACGGGTTAGATACAGATTAAAGCTCCCTCTACACTGTCCCCATCAAACACTCCCAGGGCAGGTACAGAACGGGTTAGATACAGAGTAAAGCTCCCTCTACACCGTCCCATCAAACACTCCCAGGGCAGTTACAGCACGGGTTAGATACAGAGTAAAGTTCCCTCTACACCGTCCCCATCAAACACTCCCAGGGCAGGTACAGCACGGGTTAGATACAGAGTAAAGCTCCCTCTACACTGTCCCATCAAACACACCCAGGGCAGGTACAGCACGGGTTAGATACAGCGTAAAGCTCCCTCTACACTGTCCCATCAAACACTCCAGGGCAGGTACAGCACGGGTTAGATACAGAGTAAAGCTCCCTCTACACTGTCCCCATCAAACACTACCGGGGCAGGTACAGCACGGGTTAGATACAGAGTAAAGCTCCCTCTACACTGTCCCATCAACACTCCCAGGGCAGGTACAGCACGGGTTAGATACAGAGTAAAGCTCCCTCTACACTGTCCCACCAAACACTCCCGGGGCAGGTACAGCACGGGTTAGATTCAGAGTAAAGCTCCCTCTACACTGTCCCATCAAACACTCCCGGGGCAGGTACAGCACGGGTTAGATACAGAGTAAAGCTCCCTCTACACTGTCCCATCAAACACCCCCAGGGCAGGTACAGCACGGGATGGATACAGAGTAAAGCTCCCTCTACACTGTCCCATCAAACACTCCCAGGGCAGGTACAGCACGGGTTAGATACAGAGTAAAGCTCCCTCTACACTGTCCCCATCAAACACTCCCGGGGCAGGTACAGCACGGGTTAGATACAGAGTAAAGCTCCCTCTACACTGTCCCCATCAAACACTCCCGGGGCAGGTACAGCACGGGTTAGATACAGAGTAAAGCTCCCTCTGCACTGTCCCATCAAACACTCCCAGGGCAGGTACAGCACGGGATAGATACAGAGTAAAGCTCCCTCTACACTGTCGCATCAAACACTCCCAGGGCAGGTACAGCACGGGTTAGATACAGAGTAAAGCTCCCTCTACACTGTCCCCATCAAACACTCCCAGGGCAGGTACAGCACGGGTTAGATACAGAGTAAAGCTCCCTCTACAGTGTCCCCATCAAACACTCCCGGGGCAGGTACAGCACGGGTTAGATACAGAGTAAAGCTCCCTCTACACTTTCCCCATCAAACACTCCCAGGGCAGGTACAGCACGGGTTGGATACAGAGTAAGGCTCCCTCTACACTGTCCCATCAAACACTCCCAGGGCAGGTACAGCACGGGTTAGATACAGAGTAAAGCTCCCTCTACACTGTCCCATCAAACACTCCCAGCGCAGGTACAGCACGGGTTCGATACAGAGTAAATCTCCCTCTACACTGTCCCATCAAACACTCCCAGGGCAGGAACAGCACGGGTTAGATACAGAGTAAAGCTCCCTCTGCACTGTCCCCATCAAACACTCCCAGGGCATGTACAGCACGGGTTAGATACAGAGTAAAGCTCCCGCTACACTGTCCCATCAAACACTCCCAGGGCAGGTACAGCACGGGTTAGATACAGAGTAAAGCCCCCTCTGCACTGTCCCATCAAACACTCCCAGGGCAGGTACAGCACGGGTTAGATACAGAGTAAAGCTCCCTCTACACTGTCCCATCAAACACTCCCAGGGCAGGTGCAGCACGGGTTACATACAGAGTAAAGCTCCCTCTACACTGTCCACATCAAACACTCCCAGGGCAGGTACAGCACGGGTTAGATACAGAGTAAAGCTCCCTCTACACTGTCCCCATCAAACACTCCCAGGGCAGGTACAGCACGGGTTAGATACAGATTAAAGCTCCCTCTACACTATCCCCATCAAACACTCCCAGGGCAGGTACAGCACGGGTTAGATACAGAGTAAAGCTCCCTCTACACTGTCCCATCAAACACTCCCAGGGCAGGTACAGCACGGGTTAGATACAGAGTAAAGCTCCCTCTACACTATCCCCATCAAACACTCCCAGGGCAGGTACAGCACGGGTTCGATACAGAGTAAAGCTCCCTCTACACATAGAAATATAGAAACATAGAAGATAGGAGCAGGAGTAGGCCATTCGGCCCCTCGAGCCTGCTCCGCCATTTAATGAGATCTTGGCTGATCATCCAAATTCAGTACCCTGTCCCTGCTTTCTCTCCATATCCCTTGATCCCTTTAGCCTTAAGAAATATATCCAACTCCTTCTTGAATATATTTAATGAATTGGCCTCAACTGCCTTCTGTGGTAGAGAATTCCACAGGTTCACCACTCTCTGGGTGAAGAAATTCCTCCTCATCTCAGTCCTAAATGGCTTACCCCTTATCCTTCGACTGTGACCCCTGGTTCTGGACTCCCCCGCCATCGGGAACATCCTTCCTGCATCTAGTCTGTCCAGTCCTGTCAGAATTTTATAAGTTTCAATTAAGTTTCAGGCAGTGAGTTCCAGACCCCCACCATCCGCAGTGCTATTCTACATCCACAGTTGCGTCGAGGTCGTCACGACCCATAAAAATATCAGGACCTATCCCAACCAGAAACCCTGGATGAACGGGGAGGTCCGCTCACTGTTGAAAGCACGCGACGCAGCATTTAAATCTGGCGACGCGGCGGCTTACAGTGCAGCTAGGACCAACCTAAAAAAGAGTATCAGGACTGCCAAAAGGAAGCAGACACTGCGGATAGAGGATCACTTCCGCAACAACTCGGACCCCCGGCGCATGTGGCAAGTCATCCAGTCCATCACTGACTACAAGTGTAAAAACACCAGCCCCCCGGTTAGCGATGCCTCCCTTCCGGAGGAGCTTAACAACTTCTATGCTCGCTTTGACAGGGACAACAGGGAGCCGGCTACCAAAGCCTTGCCACCCCCGGAAGACCAGGTGCTCACTCTGTCGACCTCCGACGTAAGGGGTGTTCTACGCGGAGTGAACACACGAAAGGCTGCAGGACCGGATAGCATCCCTGGACGGGTACTCAAGGAATGTGCTGATCAGCTGGCTGATGTCTTCACCGCCATCTTCAATCTGTCACTGGCCCAGGCAGTAGTCCCTACATGCTTCAAGACCGCCACCATTATTCCTGTGCCAAAGCAAACGGCTGTGACATGCCTGAATGACTATTGACCTGTCGCACTCACACCCATCATAATGAAGTGTTTCGAGAGACTGGTCCTGGCTCACATCAAAGCCAGTGTTGCCGCCTCTCTTGACCAACACCAGTTTGCCTATCGCGCAAACAGATCAACGGAGGATGCAATCACAACTGCTCTTCATTCTGCACTGAAACACTTAGACGGTAAAGAGACCTACATCAGAATGCTGTTCATAGACTACTGCTCAGCATTCAACACTATCGTCCCCAACAAGCTGGCCACCAAACCCCACACTCTTGGCCTGAACACTTCCCTCTGCAACTGGACCCTGGACTTCCTAACAAACAGACCCCAGTCTGTCAAATTAGGTAACTACACCTCCCCCCCCCCGACCCTGAACACGGGGGCCCCGCAAGGATGTGTGCGGAGCCCCCCTCCTCTACTCCCTCTTCACCCACGACTGTGTGGCTGTTCATGGTTCCAACACCATCATCAAGTTTGCGGATGATACCACGGTAGTAGGCCAGATCACCAACAACGATGAGTCAGCCTACAGGGAGGAGGTCCAGCATCTCGTGAAGTGGTGCGCCGATAACAACCTGGCCCTTAACATCAAGAAAACCAAAGAAATCATTGTGGACTTCAGGAAGTCTAAAGGCGGAAGTCACACCCCCATCCACATCCATGGGGCTGTGGTGGAAAGGGTGGACAGCTTTAAGTTCCTCGGAGTCCACATCACGGAAGACCTCTCCTGGTCCCTCAACACCTCCTCTCTGGTGAAGAAGGCCCAGCAGCGCCTATATTTCCTAAGGAGGCTGAAGGGATGTAACCGGTCACCCCTGATCCTCTCTAACTTTTACCGCTGCACTATAGAGAGCATCCTGACAAACTGTATCACAGTATGGTATGGCAGCTGTAGCTACTATGACCGGAAAGCCCTGCAGCGGGTAGTCAAAACTGCCCAACGCATTACCGGCACCCGCCTACCGACCATAGAGCACATATACCAGAAACGCTGTTTACGGAGGTCACGGACCATCATCAAAGACCCCACCCACCCCAGCCACGGTCTGTTCACCCTCCTGCCATCTGGGAGACGCTACAGATGCATTCGCACCCGTACGACCAGATTTAGGAACAGCTTCTTTCCCAGGGCTGTCATCCTACTGAACTCCACAAATAAACTCTAAAGCCTGCACATCTGCCAATGCACTTTATTATGGTTATGTTTATGTTAATGTATTACAAGCCAAATGTATGTTGAATGTTTAAATGTCTTAATCTAAATGTACACTCTCGGGAGCCGCAAGCCTACATTTCGTTGTAGTGCACTTGTGCACTAACAATGACAATAAAGATGATTATTATTATTATTACCCTCTGGGTGAAGAAAGTTCTCCTCAACTCCCCTCTAATCCTTCTCCCAATGACTTTAAATCTCTGCCCTCTGGTTATTGACCTCTCTGCTCAGGGCAATAGGTCCTTCCTATCCACTCTATCCAGGGCCCCT